>NW_004443959.1:20854310-20866607 GCF_000243295.1 Trichechus manatus latirostris | reverse complement strand
ACATGTTGTGGGGTTGTTAACCAATGTCATAAAACAATATGTGTACTACTGTTTCATGAGAAACTATTTGTTCTGTAAGCCTTCACCTAAAGTACAATAAAAAAAAAAAAATTTGGTCACACCTGAAGTATGACATCCTAGAGTAGTTAAGCTATTTCTTCAAAGGAAACATTGCATCAAAATGTGAACTGTACTTGTTGAATATGAATACCACATAAATCTGTAATATTATCTTTAAAACAAAGGGGAAGCCAAATAATTAATTATTCTCCCATCACCACTTTTGGGAAACCCCATAACTTGGTGCCTTATGATGTTCCAATTGTCCCAAAAAGCTGAGTTATATGAATACTTTTAAACCCTTTTCTTAAGCTTTGCTCTTCTAGCTTTAGTTACAAGAAAAAAAAAAAAAACTTTTACATTAAAGAGAGTAGACTGAGTACTCATGTTATCTCCCCTCCCTCCCAAAAGCCATCATTATTATAGTCTATCCATCATAGAGAGCGGGAGAGTGATCAGCAGAGGATGAAAAGTGACTTGATGACCAACGTAGTGGAGTAAAGGAAGTCACAGTTTGTAGGACCTCCGGAGGGCAGGTGGAGATAAAGCACAGGGCTCAGGATACTGAGATTCAGGGAGATTAGATGCAGAGAAGAACTGATACAGGGATCTGAAAACAGGGCTTTATTAAAATGTGTACAATGAAGAGTTGACCTTCATTACACCACCTTGACTATCCCCAGCCTCCCCACTAGGGAATAAAACACCAACAACCAAGCGTCTACCTTCCAGAGAGGAGAGCAGAATTTTTTCTCTACAGAAATCAGTTAGTTCAGACTAACGACATCATTTTCTAATACTTGGGAAATCTCCAGAATAATAGTCAAATCCCCATCAAATTACCCCAAAACAAAGCTGCTAAACAACCCCTGATAATGATAACACAGACTCCACTCGGTTTTTTTGTTATGCTGTTCTTAATGTGGAGAGATAATAAATGATCATCAGCCACTGGAAGGAAATCAGCTCTAAAGTGAAAAAGAGACCAAGGTATAACGACTCTTGAGGCCCTAATACTCTAGCAAAACGAGAGATAAACACGCGTTTTACATCTTAAGTCATCTGTTGGTGCTGTGTGAGGTCTCCCCCATGTGAATGCATCACTTTTATATATTTTTAATTACTAGGATAAACGATATGAAATTGTCATTTTAGTAGGACAAAATATTCAAATATCAGCAATTTCACATGCTCCACACAATAATTAAAAACAAACAATTGAAAGAGAACAGAAGTGATTCAATATCTAGGCAAGCAAGCCAAAAAGAAACAAGAAAGTGGAGGATTTTATGATTATAGAATAATAACAATATCTTCCATTTTTACTGAGCTTTAAAGTTTTGAAAACATATTTCTATGCATTGTCTTGTTTCATCTTCAAATAACCCTATAATTATAAATTATAATTATAAATAACCTTATAATTATTAATTTACTTAGAAGATCAACTGTTGAGAAATCCAAACCAAATAAATGAAACTATCTTCTAATACACAGGTTTAATCTAGCTGGTAATTGGCGGAGAAAGGAAGAGAATTGAGGCTGACTGATCCTTCATTTTCTACACATGTTACCCAAGAGAAGACAACCACGAGGAAATCTGGAGAAGGATGTGAGTTAGAGGCAGTGGGAAAAGAGCAGAGTGAAAGATGGTATATAAACAGAGGTAGAAGAAAGAAGGCCTTAAATACAAGAACATATGTCTATGGAGTTAAAACTTGCATGAACCCATGTAATTAGAGAACATCATGTTGACAGCAGACTCTTGAACTGACCCAAGGGGAAAGACATTCACAACAGTGATGCCAAGAAGGATAAACTTGAGATATTCCAGATGTGAAACAATCAAACCCTCACTTAGAAACAATGGCCTAGATAACTGTATAAATGTGCATTCTGAGAAATCAAAATGAATTTATACACACACCCAAGTACAGGTAGAGAAAGACTTTGCTTTTGAAAGATGTTGCAGGAGACTAAATTGGCAAATGTGCCACACACACACACACACACACACACACACACACACACACACACACACACACAGAGTAAACAAAACAAGCAAAGGGCAAACAAGTTACCTTGACTGCTGGAAGATACGCCAGGAGCAGAATAATTGCTGTTTCCCGCTGGCATCCTTTTCTTTTCGTCCATGATTGAATCCCATTCACACACTACAATGACCATGTGGTCGCTGAGTCCAACTCGGCTCCCTGTAGGATGGCCTCTGTAACGTATACAGAAATGATTTTCTTTTTTATTTTGCACACAGCTTCTAGGAAAGGAGAGAACAGCTGCAAGAGAGAGAAAGAAAATGTACACAGTGGGTACGTGGAGATGGAGCCTGGAGAGTAACTTTGGGTACGTTCTAGTCCCAACCATTTATAAATATTCATGTGGTGATTACAGAGTTTATTAAAAACCAGAAAACACAGCCTAAATCATAGCTGCACTTAGCAAGCGTTGCTACTGTAACCACAGAGCTGCGGTAGTGCCACACCAGAGAAGTCTTCGGAAAATATCAAAGGCGTGATGTTTTATCAAGACATAAAACATCAGCACCACTGTTTATTCAGCCCCATTCATGTTTACACAAAATTCCCATTCTCCCCCTACTTTTAAGCCTTCGGTTCAAACTACAGATGCCTCCACTTGAGAAAGAGCAATGGATTTCCTTGAGCACCACAAGTAAAATTCTGTCTCTGCATTCTCTAGGCTGATGATTTTGGAAGACTTATGCTGCTTTCTATACGTGATCCCTAAAGACCAGTTGCTGTTGAGTTGATTCCAACTCACGGTGACCCCATGTGTGTCAGAGTAGAACTGTACTCCATAGGGTTTTCAATGGCTCATTTTTCAAAAGCAGATAGCCAAGCTTTTCTTTTGAGGTGCCTATGGGTGGACTCGAACCTCCAACTTTCCAGTTAGCAGCCTAGGACATTGATGGTTTGCACTATCCAAGGACCCCACATGGTCACTCAAACCCAAAAACCCACTGCCGTCAAGTCGATTTCAGCTCATAGCAACCCCATAGGGTTTCCAAGGCTGTCAATCTCTACGAAAGCAGACTGCCACGTCTTTCTCCCATGGAGCTGGAAGTCACTCACTTTAACCACTACACCAGCAGGGCTGCTTACATGGTCCCTAGTGCCACCAAAAAGGTCAATTCTACTTTGACCATAACTAATGTTAACACCTCCTACCAGCAAAGGGGGAAAAACCACCAGGGAGTATTGGTTCTGGCTAATTCCGATTCTGTGGAATGAAGGACCATTATTTTTCTTGTGTGTAATGCAATGAGACCCCATTATACCAGTGGAATAGTTGTAAAAACTTTGCTCTGACATTTAAGCTATTGCCTAATTTCTTCCAATTTATCCTTTCGTGTGACTACACACCTCCTTGATCTTCCAAATTATCTTCTTTGGAAATGTGTAAAAATAAAACAAGTTGAAATCCTATGACCCCAAGAAAAAATATTCAGCTTCAGCAGAGAGCCCATGTAACCTAGAGCATGTTGGGTTAATGTCAATGATTTCAAATGCAGTGCTTATATGTATTTAATATTGCCCCACGTGAATAATAAAGAACAACACCATAGTCTATTTGCTATTCCTCTTCTAAATTTTATGAATATTAGCAAGTCACCGAAATCCTCAGGCTGCCTATTTCTTCTTTTGGAAAACAGTTGTAAACATATGTAACATGTCCATTCTGCAGGATTCTGGAACCCTGTGAGTAAAGATACAGAACATATAAGCTAGCACCACTAAAAACATGCAGTCCTGGGGAATTCATGTTGATTATTTTACACACCATAACCTTAGCTTTATTGACACCTTGTATTAAACAGATCTCTCTTGCCCAATGCCACGCGATGCAAACTGACAAACATGCTTTGAAAGTTCATTTGAACTGAGAACTGTCCATATAAGTAAAACAATGAGACAGAGAATATCGTGTGTCTTCCAACACAGTATAATCACTCTAAAACCTTCAGCATATAAATTTATGTGGCACCATCTTTTCTTTTGGAAATGTGTTTAGATTTTATAGATTTCTGCTACATTTTGTTATGTAAGCTTTATGTACTGAAAGGTCTTAATTAAAGATTTTTACATGTTGAACAAAATGTTCACCGGTTTAGTTTGTAATATATATAATAAACCTGTCATACAATTTATTTTCTTTAAAAACAAGCGTCTTATACAAATTGCCCGTGGAACTTTTATTTAGAATTTAAGGTCATCTGGGGCTTAGTGTCATGTAAACAAAATTCTCCAAAATGCGAGGGTCCTTTTTTGGGGTGTTGCGTTCTTACAAGCCATAATCAAGCCAGGTTTTGTCAGCTATTGGAAAAACAAATCCTTCTTGGTCTGAGAGCTCAACTTGCCTAGGGCTATGCTAGATCAAGTTTTCATTACTGAGTCACAAATTCCTCAATGCAATTTATTATAGGAAAACAGACACACCTTGAACGTTAACATTTTGATCTGGCAAAGGCCTCAGATATTGCAATAAAAGTTGCCGAAGGGCTATCTTGCTAGAGGGATTTGATTCAGAGAAAAAAGTTATGGAGAATCTATGTTCTCTGCCCTTAGCTTATTGACAGTTTCAGGGAAGGAAAATTTTTATCAGAAAGTGATTGGATTTCAAGTATAAGTAATACAGTGGGGAAAATGAGACAAACTTCTCACCATGTGCTAGGCTTTAAATCTTGGACATAACTTTTTTGGAGCTTCGATTTTTTTATAGATAAAGATAACAATATCTACCTCATAGTGGCTGGTGTAGAGATTAAATGGGTTAACTTGTGAAGTGCCAAAAACAATGATCCAGAAAAAGGTTTCAATCTATTCATTCAAATATTCAACAGTCAGATGCTGTGCTAAGCAAGGGCAAAGCGTGAAGGTGCTGTAACATTAGAGAACTATACAAAATTTAACATAGCTGGAGGACAGAGTGCAAAGAGCTAATGAGGAGAGACGTGGCTGCAGGAATCAGCAGGGGCAGACCCTGAAGGACCCAGGATGCCGTACTTATCGCTAAATTTCATAATTCTTTATTCCTCTGCCTTCTATATTGGAAATAATTGTGCTTTTTTTTCTTAATCCTGCAGTACAGTTATTTGTAACCAAAATCAAACCAAACCAAATCCATTGCCATCGAGTCAATTCTGACTCACACAGTGTGATGGTTAAGATTGTGTGTCACCTTGGCTGGGCCATGATTCTCAGTGGTTCCGCAGTCGTATGATGCTGTGATCACTTCCATGATGAGATTTGATATAATGTGATTACCGCCATGTTGGGATCTGCTGCGAGTAGCCAATCAGTTGAAAGGGAGTTTCCTTGGGTGTGTGGTCTGCATCAAGTATAAGTGGACATTCTGAGAAGGCTTGTGGACTTTTGCTCACTCTGGATCCTGCAGCTGGCTCCTGTTCATCTGACCACCAGTTCTTGGGACTTGAGCTAGCAGCTTACCTGCGGTCTTGTCTGCCGATCTTGGGATTCATCGATCTTTGCAGCCTGTGAGCAAGAGTCCTGCTCTCTGACCTGCTGATCTTGGGTTCGCCAGCTCCTGTGGAGAATCAGGAGAAGCCTCCAGTGTGACCCATAGACTTAGGACGTTCCAGCCTCTACAACCGTTTGAGCCATTTCCTTGATGTAAATCTCTCTGTATATATATTTTTCTGCTTTACTGGTTTTGCTTCTCTAGAGAACCCAGTCTAAGACACACAGTTATTTGTAAGCATTCCTTATTTCTCTGTCTAACCTATAAGCAATTTAAGGACAGAGACAGCATTTCTTTTCAGTTTTGTTCTCTCCACTTCAGCCAACCCATATGGCCTATAACAAGTATTCAATAAATGCTTATAGAATAAAATACAAAATAGAATTAATAAGTTACTATAGCTCAATACAAAGAAATATCAATAGTCTCAGAAGTATCAAGATGTTTAGAGTGGTTAGTCCTGTTATAGGTCATTTTGCCCAGTCTCTAGAAGTGGAGGACTTCATGTGTGACTGTCCAGTGAGAGGCACTGCTGGCCCAAGTCTTCTTATTTCTGGTCCATGTTCTTACTTCTCACACAACAATATACTTGTCTTTAAACTGATCAAGCTAAACTAAACTACAGATCAATCTAATTGAAAATGAGGTAAGGAGACAATCAGGGAATCTACATATTTAGTTGTATAAAATTTCCTTTGCATATTTACAGGAAAACAGGCAAGACAATACAACTTATAAAGAAAATCTGTAAATTATTTCACTATTTTCAAATATTCTCTGCTTCCTCTTTGGGGAAGAGATTTGTATTTCAATTCCTCCAGGAACTTTTCCAAGGAAATTTATTTTAAGGAAATTAGTATTCCAGTCAAATAATTCATCAATATAAATGTTTAGGGATAAATTGACTCTATATCTCTAACTAATTCTCAAATAGTTCAGAAAAAAATTATATGCACATATATAAAAATATATAAAGAGACATGAAATGATAAATCAAATAGGGCATAATGTAAATAATTAGTGAAAAAAGGTAAAGGGTACATGGGAATTCCTTGTACCAATTTTACAATTATATCAATTTATGGAGTCTCTGGATGGTGTAAATGGTTAAGTGCTTGACTACTCGCCAAAAGGTTGGTGGTTCAAACCTGCCCAGAGGTGCCTCAGAAGTCTGGCCTGGCTATCTGCTTCCAAAAGTTCATGGCCTTGAAAATCCTATGGAGCAGTTCTACTCAGCACACACAGGGTCACCATGAGTTGGGATCCACTCCGTGGCAACTAACCAACAACAACAATGTATCAAAATAAAAAGTCAATAAAAAGAAGTCATAGGTCAATAAAAGCAATCAGTTTCAGATGAGAATGAGTTAAGGGGACGTCTAGGTCAATTGACATAACAAAGCTTTTTAAGAAAACGTTCTGCATGCTACTTTGGTGAGTGGCGTCTGGGGTCTTAAAAGCTTGCAAGTGGCCATCTAAGGTGTATCTATTGGTCCCAACCCATCTGGAGTAAAGGAGAATGAAGAACAACAGAGACACAAGGAAAGCATTAGCCCAAGAGACAGAAAGGGCCACATAAACCAGAGATTTCATCTGCCTGAGACCAGAAGAACTAGATGGTGCTTAGCTACCACCAATGACCACCCTGACAGGGAACACAACAGAGAATCCCTGATGGAGCGGAAGAAAGGTGGGCTGCAGATCTCAAATTCTAGTAAGAAGACCAGACATAACGGTCTGATTGAGACTGGAAGAACCCTGGAAAACATGGCCCCTGGATCCTCTATTATCCCAGAAATAAAACAATTTCCAAGACCAACTATTCAGAAAGGGACTGGACTGGACTATGGAACATAGAGTGATACTCATAAGGAGTGTGTCTCTTCGCTCAAGTAGATACAAGAGACTGAACAGGCAGCTTCTGTCTGGATTTGAAATGGGAAGGCAGAGAGGGTTAGGAGCTGCTGGAATGGATATGGGGAATCAGGGGTGGAAAAGAGGAGTGTGCTGTCACAGTTTGGGGAGAGCAGTTAGGGTCACATAACAATGTATGTATAAATTGTTGTATGGGAGACTAACTTGAAACGTAAACTTCATTTAAACTACAACAATAAAAAAAGAGAATGAGTTAAAAATTATAAAAGTGGAAATAAGCAAATATATGTGAACACGAAAAAAATTAGTTTTTATTCCTTGATTAGATATGAGTGTGTTCTCAGCATATGGAATCACTTGGCTAACACATCAAAGATACGGAGTTTTTGAAAATACTGTGCCTTTGTCCAGTCTAGAGTAATAATATCTATTAATAAAGAAACCTGACTTGCATAAATACATAAAAATTATATAAAACAAAAGCATTAGACAATATAATACTTTATAAATAGAATTCTAAGTAGTAGTTTGGAAAATCCAAAAAAGACTTTGAGAACCATGTGGATGTTAGCTATTTCCACTCCTTTGTTGAACGGGGCCATTTTTATGGACAAAATAGTATGTATCTATCATTATGCTGTATTTATAGCTGTGTAATCCCATAAGTAGCATGCCTCTCCATGATTTTTCGGAAAAATGTCATGTTGGGAACTCTTAATCCTAATGATGTTGAACAAATTCATGCAACTTGTTAAAGGAAAAATTTGGTAATATGTATCAAAATTTTTAAAATACGGCCTTTGACTTAGTAGTTTAGAAATTTCTCTGGGCAAGGGGGATGCTTCAAGAAAACCTTCAGCGTAAAAACGTATATGACGTGTCATATATACATGTGACACTAGTATATGTGTCATCTATACTAGCAAAAAAAATTAGAAATAATCCATATGTATAACAGCAAGAAAATGATTTAGCAAATGAAGAAACATAGAATATTACAATTATGTACATGGATAATTTTTTAAACATGAAGAAATGCTTAAATTTAAAAAGGAGTATATGAAAAACAGTACAAGTGTAGTATAATCTCAGTGAATATCTTAGTGCATAAAAGATTTAGAGGAAAAACACCATTTTTTCTTTATATTATTATATATTTCCAAATCAGCCTGTGAAAGTATTATATTTATGTAAAACCAAACCAAACTCACTGCCGTCGAGTCCATTCCAACTCATAGCAACCCTGTAGGACTGAGTAGAACTGTCCCCATAGGGTTTCCGAGGCTATAAATCTTTAATGGAAGCAGACGGCCACATCTTCCTACCGCTGTGGCTGGTGGGTTCAAACTGCTGACCTTTTGGTTAGCAGCCAAGCACTTTAATCACTTTAACCACTGCAGCACCAAGGCTCCTTATATTTATGTATATAGGCTAAGAATATCTAATACACAAAAACCAAACCCATTGCCATAGAGTCAATTGTGACTCGTAGTGACCCTATAGGACAGAGTAGAACTGCCCCATAGGGTTTCCAAGGAGCAGCTGGTGGATTCGAACTTCCAACCTTCCGGATAGCAGCCGAGCTCTTAACCACTGTGCAACCAGGGCTCCAGAATATCTGATAATATATCCTAACCTGTTGTCTTGTGGGTCCCTGGGTGAGGCAAGTGGTTTGCTCTGGACTGCTGTTGCGGTTGAGTCGATTCTGACTCATAGTGACTCTATAGGACAGAGTAGAACTGCCAGCAGCTGGTAGATTTGAACTGCTGAGTTTTTGGTTGGCAGACAAGCTCTTAACTAATGGTTAAGCTCTCACTGTTAACCCAAAGATCAGCAGTTTGAACCCACCAGCAGCTCCATGGGAGAAAGACCTGGTGATCTGCTCCAGTAAAGATTATAGCCTAAGAAACTCTATGCGGTAGTTCTGCTCTATCCTGAGGGGTCACTATAAGTTGGAATCAACTAAACAGCTCACAACAACACTAACCTAAAGACTGGTGGTTCGAGCCCACCTGGTGGCACCGCTGTGGAGGGAAGACCTGGCAATTTGCTTCCCTAAAGATTACAGCCAAGAAAACTCTCTGGAGTAGTTCTACTTTGTAACACATGGGGTCACTGTGAGTCAGAATCAACTCAAAGGTAATGAGGTTTTTTGGGTATTATTTTGTAACAGAAATGAGAATGGCTTATCTGATATTTTCTATAATAAGCTAAGGCAATTAAGAAGACTTGTGTCAGTTGTGTTAGAAAATTGGTAAACTATAGATTTAATTTTCTAAAGTGGGCACCAGGGAAAAGTTTTAAAGGAGAGTTTTTGTTGTCATTTTTAAAGAATATGTGTGCATGCCAAAATTCAATAGCAATTACGTAGAATTTATTTTTTTAAGAATATTTATAGGTGGTCTAGAGAGAGATGTTTTATTTTTATATTCTTAGAGTAGAGAATGCATGTCAAATATAATCAAAGTAATACTAAGCTTTGTGAACAAATCTTATCTGTGAAAGCTTCAAACCCTTTGCTAAACTTTTTTAAGCAAAAAGAAAGTTTAAGTTCCCCTAAAATATGAACGTTTTCCTTAAAGGGATTTATAGCCCGAAATTTTAACTAATGGTGAATTTTCAAAAGGAAAATCAGTGTATCTTTCTTTGGACTCTCTCATCAGTGCTTTCAAGCTATACAAAATCATCTTCACTCCAAAAAAGAAAAAGAAAAACAAAAAACCTGTTGCCATCAAGTCATTCCAACTCATAGCCAACCCTACACCACAGAATAGAACCTCAAATTGCTGTGTCCCAGGACCTGCATTCCTGGATTTTCTATCACTCGCCTGTCAGATGGTCACTCATCTCTTCCTTCTGTTGTTTGTACTTGTTCCTATCAGCTTCCTCCCCAGTCTTCATCCCATGTTTCAATTCACAGTACCTAATCTCTTCCACTTTTCTGAAGTGATAGAAAATCTATAAGTGATGGAAAATCTTAAATGATAGAAAGGACTCTCACTTAACTATTAGTTTTTCATCTGAAAGCATACAATTTCTACTAGTCTGGGTTATCACGTTCTATGATTTGGTAAGAATGTGTGCTTTTAACATGCAGTTACCTGAAGTTAATGAAGAAGTTTCATGATTTTTTCTTTTCTTAAGTGATACTTATGGCTAAAATCTCTTGTCTGATGTTAGATAGTGTCTTCGGCTGGGTTCTCTAGAGAAGCAAAATCAGTAAAGCATATAAATATATAGACAGAGATTTATATCAAGGAAACAGCTCACACGGTTGTAGAGGCTAGAACATCCCAAGTCTGTGGATCAGGGTAGAGGCCTCTCCCAATTCACGGAGACGCAGAAGCTGGTGAGCCCAAGATTGGCCGGTCGGAGAGCAGGGCTCCCATTCACAGGTTGTGAAGGTCGACGAATTCCAAGATCAGCAGGCAAGACCACAAATTTTCTCCTGATTCACGTAGTTGTAGGGGCTGGCAAACCAGATTGGCAGGTCAGAGAGCAGGGCTCTGCTCACAGGCCGTGAGGATCGACGAATCCCAAGTTCGGCAGATAAGCTGACAGCTCAAGTCCTAAGAAGCGGAGGTGAGATGACAGGAGGCAACCGCAGGATCTAGAGAGAGCAAAAAGCCAGAACGTCTGCTTATATTCAGATTCAGGCCACACCCCCAAGGAAACTCCCTTTCATCTGATTGGCTACTCACAGCATATTCGATCAAGGGAGTGATCACATATAAACACTGAGAATCATGGCCCAGCCAAGTTGACACACAATCTTAACCATCACAGGGAATAACTTCAAATGTAAAAAAAGAAAAATAAGCCCTGGTGGCACAGCGGTTAAGCGCTTAGCTGCTAACTAAAAGGTCAGCAGTTTGAACCCACCAGCCGCTCTTTGGGAGAAAGATGTGGCAGTCAGCTTCTGTAAAGATATACAGCCTTGGAAAAGCTTTGGAGCGGTTGTACTCTGTCCTGTAGGGTCGCTATGAGTCGGAATCAACTCCATGGTGCACAATAACACCAACAGTCTTCCATGAGATGGCAGCGCTGTTCAGTGGTGGAATTCTTGCCTTCCATGCAGGAGACCCAGTTTCGACTCAGGGCCAATGCACCTCACGTGCAGCCGTCACTTCTCTTTTAGTGAAGGCTGCGTGTTGCTACGATGATGAACAGGTTTCAGCAGAGCTTCCAGACTAAGAAAGACCAGGAAGAAAGGCCTGGTGATTTACTTCCAATAAAAAGCCAATAAACACCAATCATGGGAATGGTTTATGACCAGGCAGCATTTCATTCATCTGTGTATGGGGTTGCCATGAGTTGGGGTCTGAACCGAGGGCAGCTACCAACAATAACCTGCCATGAAGAAACTCAGAACTCTTGCTCAATTGCTGTGAGATAACCAGTGCCAGAGAAGACCCTGCTCTGAAGGGCTGTCCTGGAGGTAAAGTGGATGGGCTTAACGGCATCCTAGTTGGCCGTCTAGTGGCTTGGTTCTTGATTGGTGAAAAATTCCAGCTTATTAAGATATTTTAAGTGTTGCTGTATGATGGGGGAGAAATAAAGAAAACACAGCATTATTTTCTCAGCAAGAGAACTACAGGGGTAAGAACAAATGCTGAATGTCTATTGTCTTGGTTTCTTAGTGCTGCTATTAACAGAAATACCGCAAGTGAGTGGCTTTAACAAACAGAAATTAATTTTCTTACTGTTCAGGAGACTGGAAGTCTGAATTCAGAGCACCAACTCCAGAGGAAAGTTCTTTCTGTCCGCTCTGGGGGAAAATACTTGTCTCAGCTTCTTCTTGGCATTCCTTCGAGACCTCCATGTGGTGACAGATACATCCCCCCCCCC
>NW_004443959.1:20831023-20854210 GCF_000243295.1 Trichechus manatus latirostris | reverse complement strand
AGTTCAGGCTTGCTTGCTTCTGTGCCTAATCTGCTCCTTTTGTGCGTAGCTCAGAAGTGATTGGTTGAGATCATACCCTACACTGATGTGGCCTCATCAACGTAAAAAGAAAACTCTATTCCCAAGTGGGATTACACCCACAGGTATAGGGCTTAGCGTTTACAACACATATTTTGAGGGGACACTATTTAATCCCTAATACCTATTACGTGGTTTGTTTGGTGTTTTATAGGCTTCCTCAGATGCTGTACAGAGACTTGGTGCTCAAACCAGTTGGGACTTGGCTGAAGTCTCACAGCTGCTTGTCAGTGGGGGGTTCATCTTTCTGAAGCCAGTTCTGTGTGTTTTCCATTTTACCACACCAAGCTATTTGAACACCTTAGCAATGTCCCCATTTTAACCAACTGGTTAAGACCTGGGAGAATGCCCTGATTTTTATATTTTTACCATCCCTTGCCATCATAGCAACCCTATTATCACAGAGTAGAACTGCCCTGTAGGGTTTCCAAGGCTGTAATCTTTACAGAAGCAGACTGCCGCATCTTTCCCCCGCGGTGGGTTCGGTCAGCAGTCCAGTGCTTAACCACTGCACCACCAGGGCTCTCAGTGATTTTTACATTTTTACTACTAAGTCATTGATGTCTGTTTATTCAAAGGATATTGCACTTTCCCCCGTCGGTCACTTAGTAAAGCTTGGAATTTCTACTTTTCGCTCGTGGAAAATTAACTGTAAAATCTCACTTGCTTGTGAAGGCAAAAAAATGATATTATAAATCAGGTGTCAAGCTCCTGGTAAGTAAGAATCGTCCCCTGCAGAGCTGTGCAAATAATAAACAACCAAAACATCAGCTCTGAACTGCATCTCACTGCACGAGGTGATACGCGTGCCAACCAGCCCCAGGATAGGAACAAGCAGCCCAGTTTGTGGTTTAGCACCCCGTTATTTTGAGAAGGGCTAAACTGAAGCGCATTAGCCATACCACCATTTTTATTTTCTGTTTAGGAGTCTGTGAAACAACAGAGGTCTGTGAAAAATTTCAGTCCTTAAATATGCTTAATAGGAGGCAAATGTCTTCCTTCAGCTCTGCGCGTTCTCGCAGCCCCTGCCCTCAGTAGCTCCGTTTCAGCTGGCATCATACTTTAACCAAAGCTCACGGCGACTATAAATAGCCCACAGAGGAAAGTTCTGCTCTTCAGAATTACAAACAGTCCTCCCTGAGACATTATTTCCCTCAGAAAACATCTGACTCTGAACCTTTTCTAGCTTTGGGGGAGGCAAAGAAAGAGAGGAGGTTATTTTAGAATTTTTTTTTTAACCTTCCAGTTTGACATGCTTTGGCCCTTCAGTGGCCTGTATAGATACTTTCCCATAACTAATAGCATACCATAAGCCTGAAGAGAAGGTTGATAAAAAATAAAATAAAATTACCAAGTCTTATAAAATATTTTGTTTCTTGCTAGCTCACAACCTGTGTTTAATGGGTAACAAAATAAATAGAAACGAGTTCTCCACTTCTGACCCTTTGGATATTTTCATTGGCTCTGGGTATATAGAAAAAGGAGGAAGGTGGGTATGGAAAGGGCCGAATGCAATACAGTGATACTTCCCAGGAGACAGAGCTGTGTTCAGCCGTATCAGGCGTATAAGGCTTTCACTGTACATTTCAGAGTCCAGAATTCGGCCAAATGCGTGTCATCACCATGGAACAACAGGACCACAATGTATTTGGCGTTCCTCCTCACAGATAAAGAGACCAGCTCTCATCAGGTTGGCAATAGTTTTACAACTCTAGGTATGTAAAACGAAACAAAAAACCTCTGACATACTGATACAGATACATGTATAAATATGTAAACATTCCACCAATGAACCCATGTCTTTACTATATATCACTTGTATATTACAGTGTATATTACATGCTGCTTTAATGAATCTAGAGGATGTGCTTATAGAGATTTTTAAAGGTCATTTAATCCAGAAACAGTAATGTAAAAAAAAACCTCGGAACTCTTTTTTTTGCTTACATTCTCTCTACCCTAACGAATCATTTGTTTGTATTTTCCCATGTAGCCTCTATGCAGTTTTTGTTCATATGTATAAATGTTTGCTGTTCTTGTCCAACTCATAGTGACCATATTTACAACAGAATGAAACACTGCCCAGTCCTGCGCCATCCTCACAATCATTGTTATGTTTGAGTCCATTGTCGCAGCCACCGTGTCAATCCATCTCGTTGAGGGTCTTCCTCTTTTTCGTTGACCCTCTACCAAGCATGATGTCCTTCTCTAGGGATGGAGTCCTCCTGATAACATGTCCAAAGTACGTGAGACAAAGTCTGTCCATCCTCGCTTCTAAGGAGCATTACATGTTCCTTAGTGTTAAAAAGTAGAGGGGTCACTTTGAGGACTAAGGTGCTCCTGATCCAAGCCATGGTGTTTTCAATTGCCTCATATGCATGGGAAAGCTGGACAATGAATAAGGAAGACTGAAGAAGAATTGATACATTTGAATTGTGGTGTTGGCAAAGGATAGTGAATATACCATGGACTGCCAGAAAAATGAACACATCTGTCTTGGAAGAAGTACAGCCAGAATGCTCCTTAGAAGTGAGGATGATGAGACTTTGTCTCACGTACTTTGGACATGTTATCAGGAGGGACCAGTCCCTGGAGAGATGCTTGGTAAAGTAGAGGGTCAGCGAAAAAAAGGAAGACCCTCAACGAGATGAACTGACACAGTGGTTGCAACAATGGGCTCGGCCCAGGACCAGGCAGTGTTTCATTCTGTTGTACATGGGGTCACTATGAATCAGAAACAACTCAACAGCACCTAACAACAACAAAAACATTATTCATATTGCAGTAAATGTTTTATTATCATTTCTTCTTTTTTTTTTTTTAGATTATACTCATGAGATAAATTTCCACATTCCCACATATTTAAACAAGTAATATTATAGACAGTTCTCGTGTCTTTACTATTATATTTTTGGGATACTTGAAATAATTATATTTGAACCACACTTATACCAGTGTTAGAGAAATCATGTCAGTTTTTGCCATTCTCTCAAAGTATCTTTCTCTTCATTAATTCTTTCCTCTTTCTCAGTTCTCTAAGGGAAAAAAGGGGGGGAGGGGTTGTTTGTCTTAAATTCCAAAGCTAAGCCTTCTATCTGTCCTATCAAAAACAATTTTTTTCCATCCCCTTTATGTCTTTTCTCATCATCTGCTTTTCAGCTAGAACTCTAAGTTCCTGGTAAGCAAGAATCATCCCCTACAGAGCTGTGCAAATAATAAACAACCAAAACATCAGCTCTGAACTGAATTAATTGGACAATTCTAAGAGGAAATAATTACGCACTTAACCGTGCAGTGCCTCCTGTTAATCACGCAACTTCCTACCTGGCTTAGATCCTGGCACCCCTTATGGCACTCGCTCCCTTGCGGCATGTGTATCTGCGGGCCCCTTCTCCCTGTCCTGCACCCCTCTTCAAGATCGAGATCTGCCTCCCTGTGTCTGGCCCCAAGCAGCCGAACAGTGATGGAGAAAACACAACCCTGGTGACAGGTCCTACTTACCTCTATCAACACAGATCTCAACTGCACACTTTGGAGTTCCCAGAAAATCTACTACATTTTTCTCAAACTCCTTCCCAGCCCCCAAAACAACCACTTCTCCCTTTTTCTTACACTCCACTTAGAGGCTCCTCTCGTACTTTATGGCAATAACAGGAGACGTCATTTAGGAAAGCCCTCACCCTCTGGTTGCTGAATATAACTGGACTTGTCTCAAGTTATCAAAGGCTCTCATTTCACTCCAACCTTGGCCTGATCCCTGCTCAAGGACTCCATCTTTAGTTATGCCCTTTATCTTCTGTATATTTTCTCCCTCTCTAGGCATTATTTCTAACAACACACACACACACGCACACAAACCTCTTAATACTGCGCCTTATAAAAACGGCCTCATTGCACCGACCTTCTGCACTAGCTGTTGTCCCCTTCCTTTGCTCCCCTTTACTGCACAGCTTTTTAAGCTATTTTTCTATTGTTTCTGCTTCCACATCATCACCTCTCGTCTTTCCCTCAGCTCAGCAGTCTGGACTCAGTTCTACTCTCCCCTGAAACAGCTGCTGTTAACAGCCCTCAGTGACTTCTGTACAGATCATCCGGGGAGTTCTCCTCTGTCTATCTTCCTGCACGTCTCAGCAGCGCTTGGTCCAGCTAACCAGTATATAACATTTGAAATTATCTCTTCTCTTGGTTTTTATTTCATTAGGAGCCTTGGTGGTGCAGTGGTTAAGAGCTTGGCTGCTAATGAAAAGGTCAGCAGTTCGAATCCTCCAGCCGCTCCTTGGAAACCCTATGGGGCCGTTCTACTTTGTCCTATAGGGTTGCTGCGAATCAGGATCAACTCAAAGGCAACAGATTTCGTTTTTGTTTGTTTGTTTGTTTGTTTGGTTTTGTTGGTGTCCTTCTGCTCGACCTGTCAAAGAGCTCTCCCCGGCATCTGGTCCTCTTTTTCTTCCCCTACACTCTCTCCTCGACTAACCCTATCATTCCTGTGGCTTTAATTGCTGTAAATACACATAACCTCCTTTGACTTCTCCTTGAGCTTTAGATGCCTAGATCCAGCTATCTACCTGAGAGCTTCGCTTGGATGGCTAACAGGCATCTGGGACTTAATATACGTCAAAAACACTTCTCTGAAAGTCTTCCCCTGTTATTCAGATGAAACATCCAGAGACTGCCTTCGTCCTCTTTTGCTCTCGCCTTCACCATTCAATCCATTTGTAAATCTGGATTTCTACAGTAATTCTTGCCCTTCTTGAATCTATTTCGCACATAGCAGCAGAGTAAATCAGATAGGCATTCTCCTACTAAAAGTCTGGTGATGGCTTGGAACTTCTGATCTTGACCCATATGACCCTAAAAACCCAGGCACATCTTTAAAGTGCTTTTCTCCAAAGAGGACACGTGTTTGCTTCTGCCAGGCACCGAGCTTTAAATTTGTGTCGTAGGATTTGCTGGGCCACAGAGGCATTATAACCTCAAATTGGCTGGAGAATAGCATTATGCTTAGGAACTCTCTGGGATGATTTTGTGTGTGTGTATGTGTGTGTGTGTTTTCTCCCTTCCACCAGGAGCCAAAGAAAGAAAAGTATTCCTGCAAGTCTTATTTTTCTTCCCTTGCACTGAAGTTTTCACCCTTTGGAGGACCTGAATTTACATTGGCATCTGCAATTCAACTCCCACCATGTGAGGGCTCCAGGTTTTTATCCTGTCCCTCACATGAGACATATTAGAGTCCACAGTTCTGTACACCAAGGATTAACATTTTCCATCTAGGACAATTGTAGCTTCAGCCAATTTGTCTTGGTAGATTCAGACTTCCAAGGTTTGCCTTGCTCAGCCATAAATTTTAAAATTTTTTGTTTTCATTGTTTTTTTTCTGGCATTTTTATGTATTCTGTCTTGGGAGGGTTTCTCTAGTCGAAAAGCATGCCGTATTATGGGAAAATAAAGCCCTGTGTGTCATTTATTGTTCATCCTTATTAAGGATTTAGTGAGAATTTTCAGCCAATGCAGTGTCAAATAAAAAACCAATCCAGACTTAGATAAGGATAGACTTTGAAAGGATTATTTCCAGAGAGGAGGGGACTATTGCGATAGGGATAATGTTCTGACTGCAAAATCTGCAATCTTCTCAAAGATTAGTCAGAAAAGGGCTTTTCTTTTATGAAGAAGAGTAACCAAGGCTATAAAGAAAAACGCGGGGGAGTGAGACAAAAGGGTGGTGTGATTAGATAGATCAGGCAATGTTTTCCGTGAGGTCACCCGTTCTGGGCTCAGGCTTAGGGTGTGTCCAAGGTCGGGGCATGGGGAAGGTGAGAAACTTAACCAAAATCTGGTTAGCAAATATCTTACTCTGATAGATCAGTGGGGACAAACACTTCAGCTAATCATTGATGAGGTATCTAAAGGGTCTCCATCTGGCCTTGTCATAGGTAAATAAGGATATCATCCACAAGTCTTACCTAATTCATATGGGAAAGGATTTTTTTTTTTTTTTTTTTTTTTTTTTTTTTTTTTTGCAGTAAGCTGTTTCTCAGAACAAAAAAGATGGAGGGATTTCCATAAGCACAGCTGTTTTCAGGATTATTGGTTAAAGTTCAATATGGTAAGTAGTTACAGAAATGGGTTTGTTTTATTTTGTGGGTTTTATTCTGCGTCCAGATTTTGTTACGGTGTTGAATTCTTACTTCAGCTTCTTTATTGCTGACCACCCTCGGAGGGCAGTTCTACTCTGTCGGACAGGATCGCTGAGTCGGAACTGACCCGAGGGCAGACCACAACGTCACTAACCAGAGAGCATAATGTGCGTACGTCTCCTCTCGCGGGCATTTGCCTCCGCTCCACAGGGCTATGAGAAAAGGATTCGTGTCTCCTTTGTGGGAAACAACACTTCCTCTTGGAACCTAAACTGAAAAGAGCACTTCCCTTGTGTAGAACACCGAAGTCGTAACACTGCGTTGGTGAAACCATTCTAATCTTCTGGGGAACAAAAACTTAAAGATTTAGTTACTTTGCGTTTGTGAAACCATTCTAATCTTCTGGGGAACAAAAACTTAAAGATTTAGTTACTTTGTTTCTAGCATTCTGTGGTGTATGACTGTATGCATATGTCATGAATGCAGTCTTTTTCAACTAAATATTTTATAACACTTTTAAAGTCCTATATTAAAGATGGAGAGCCCTGGCGGTGCTGTGGTTAAGTTCTGCTGCTATAACCAAAAGGGGGGCAGTTCAGATCCACCAGTCGCTCCTTGGAAACATGATGGGCCGTTCTACTCTGTCTTGTAGGGTTGCTGTGAGTCAGAGTCAACTCAGCGGCGACAGGTTCAGTTTTTTTATATATAGATATTAAAGAACATCTTCAAATATTGTTGAAGATTACAAACCAGGACCAAGTGGACCCAAACCCACTATTACAGCCTGACCCTGGCAAACCATGTGGCAGTCTGCAGCCCTAATTACCCATTCTGTCCATTACACAAGCCCAAGCACCAGCAAACCAGTGTCTTTGACATTCATCATTATTTCAGTTGAATAAAAGACATTTTGCTTTTAAGGATTTAAAACGAAAGGGACCCACTGACAGCTACTCCAGAAGTGATTTTCTAGGAGTGCATACTGACTTGCTTCAGTAGATAAATTACATTTACCAGTCCATGTTGTAATGCACTGGCCTGACTTCCTAGGGGTCAAAAATTCAGCCTCATTGGAAGATCTCTTTTTCAGGATCTACATTATAATCATAACTTTCTTGGAGGAAATAAGGAATTCCAGGTAGTTTGACAAACATAAGCAAGACTGAAGCAAGAGCAAATAGATATTCTGGTTATGTTTATTTTCACCCTTTGAAAAAAAATTTTTTTAATTTCTACTTGAACTCTTTTATTTTTAGATGTGTTATTATTATTAAGAAAATAAGACATAATATAAGATATTGCAAAAAGAAAATTTTCCACTGCATAATCCCAGCACATTAAAACACACAAAAAATTCCTTTTTCTTTTCCTTCCCAGTGTTTAAACATATGCAAATCTTACCCAGCTTCTGTCATAACGCATGTAAAATTGTGTATCCTCAGTTTTTGCTGAACAATATATCATAAGCACTTCTTGTGTTCTTATTTAGTTGTTAAAATTTTAATAGCTGAATTATATTTTAGAGTTTCCCAACATTGTTAAATAAAATGTTAATTTTGCTGTGAATGAAATATTGTGCCATATTGAGAGAAATGCAACCCTAAGCTTTATGCAGCCCTAAGTTTTAAAAAGGTAAATGTTATTATCTGCATGGCCAATGATTGCCGTTTTTTCTCTTTGCTTCACCTACTATGAAATTCATTAAATATGTTGTCGTTGTTAGGTGCCATCGAGTCGATTCCGACTCATAGCAACCCGATAGGATAGAGTAGAACTGCCCATAGTGCTTCCAAGGAAAAACTGGCAGATTCAAATTGGCATATTTTTGGTTAGCAGCCGAACTCTTACCCACTGCATCACCAGGGCTCCTGTTGGGGGTTAGTACTTTAAAATAGTGACGTTAAGCTCCCTCTTCCCATCATTCTCTTTTCTCCGTCCTGGTCCCCTGCATTCCCACAGTTTAAAGTTTATTTTAAACTTTATCCTTTCCCGCGTGCTTTGTTTCTTTTAGATAACGTGCATGTAATTATGAAAATAAATCCAGACCCAAGGCTGCCTTTTGGAAGGATGGGTGCATCATAGGACAGCCAAGGTATGTAGGGGATGGCACGCCTCCTCTGCTGGCACTTATTGGGTGGGAATAAAGCAATAGGATCATTTTAGAATAATGAGGGAAAAAGACAGCAAGAGAACACAAAACAGTGGAGGCAAATTAGCCCTGCCAGCCTGCTGTCATTTTTTTAGTTCCTCGAATATACACCCGCATGTATTTATGTCTTTTTACTGCCTTAATTTGGTTGTCAACTTCTTTGCAAGAATGCAAGCTACAAAGACTTGCTTCAGTTCAGTTCAGCTTGTTGTAGACCTAACATGTGCACAGTGCTAAGCCATAAGGAAAGGCGAACAAGATGGAGCCTTTGCTCGTTAGGAGCTCACAATCTTGTTAGCGACACAGACAGGTAACACCATTACCCCACCATCGGATATGGGAAATACCTGGTTCCCCAGGTGTTCAGGCAGGGAAGGAGATGTTCTGGGAGATTTCACAGAAGGCTGAGACCTGAACTGAAACTTGGACGAGTTTTAGTTTCATTTTATAGTACGTAATCACAAATAGTTTCATGAAATATCATTTTTAGAGAATTCTCCAGCTATTTTTCTAGTCCTCCATAAGTGGCAGGAGTGCATCAACTTCTATTCTGTACCAGTATGGTAATATATTGCTTCCATCTCTAATTCTCTCATTGCCAGTACACAAGAGCAGCGATTTTTGTCTCTTTTTACGCTTTGCTGTATCTACAGAGCTTTGAACAGGGTCCAGCACATAGTAGGTGTTCAATAAATACTGTTGATTGAATGAATGATTGAATTGGCGTTTAACTTAACAGAGTCTTGTATTAAACTCCTACATATAGTGGTTTAAATATATATGTATGTATAAAATTTTAACACGGGAATTATAAGACTTGACTAATTTCCATTCATTAACTAGCACTTACTCAGTAAAAACGTATTTATAGGTTTGTTAGTATGCCAGACTTGGAGTATACAATGACACAGTTTCTGTCCCCTCAAGAAGCTTATTGCTGTCTAGTGGTAGATACACAGATGGAAACCAAGAAAAACCAAACCAAACCCATTGCTGTCAGTCAATGCCAACTCACAGCGATCCTAAGGGACAGAGTAGAACTGCCTCATAGGGTTTCCAAGGCTGAAATCTTTATAGAAGCAGACTGCTGCATCTTTCTTCTGCAGAGCAGCTGGTGGGTTCAAACTGCCAACTTTTTGGTTAGCAGCTGAGCACTTAACCATTGCACTCCTTCCAGAGATGGAAACGGGCAAAGAAAAGGCAGTGTGCATTATATGTAAGTTCAGTTGGAGTGAGGGAGCTCCAGTAGACTAAGCACATGACCAGTCCTCAATAAACATGTTATAGAAACTAAAAGTTAGAACCACAGGGTATCCAAGCAATCATCTAGCTTAGTGATTCCTGAGTTCAATCTCTTCCAACCGTTTGGGATACTCAGTGGGCTTCCAATTTTATATTCCATGATGCAAATAGTCTATTATCATACTGTCTTAGTCATCTCGTGCTGCTATAACAGAAATACCACAAGTGGACAGCTCTAACAAAGAGAAATTTATTTCTTCACAGTAAAGTAGGCTGCAAGTCCAAATTCAGGGCGTCAGCTCCAGGGGAAGGCTTTCTCTCTCTGTCGGCCTTCTCATCAATGTTCCCCCGGACTAGGAGCTTCTCTGCGCAGGGACCCTGGGTCCAAAGGACAAGCTCTGCTCCAGGCACTGCTTTCTTAGTGGTAAAAGGTCACCCTGTCTCTCTTCTCACTTCTCTCTTTTATATCAAGAGATTGCTTCAGGACACAATCCAATCCTGTAGATTGAGTCCTGCCTTACTAACATAACTGCCACCCATCCTCCCTCGTTAACATCATAGAGGCAGGATTAACAACATATAGGAAAATCACACAATACCAGGAATCATGGCCCAGCCAAATTAATACACACATTTTTGGGGGGACATAAGTCAATCCATGACACATACCATGTTAGAAAGCAGTAAAAGCTAAATAAAATACTATTACTTTACTTTGGGCTGGAATCTTAGCAACCAATTGTGTTCAATCATGTTAATCACATGCTGATTACCAGTTGAAGTTGGAAATTTCAATAATAGTGATAACAATAATAATTTCCATAGTGTTTATTGAGCATTTACTATGTTCTCAACACTCTATAAGATTATTTATATTGTTGCTGTGTACATTCAAACCCTATTTGAGTAGAACTGACCCAGAGGGTTTCTTAGGCTATAATCTTTATGGGGGAGCCCGGGTAGGACAGTGGTTAAGTGCTATGCTGTTAACCAGGAGGTCAGCAGTTTCAATCCAGCAGCTGCTCCTTGGAAACCCTGTGGGGCAGTTCTACCCTGTCCTATAGGGACGCTATGAGTTGGAATCGACTCAATGGCAATGGGTTTGGTTTTTGGTTTAATCTTTACGGAAGCAGATTGAATGGCCTTTTCTCCCACAGAGCTACTGGTAGGTTCCAGCTGCTGATCTTTTGGTTAACAGCTGAGCGCTTAACCACTGCACCATCAGGGCTCATTTGATTATTTCTTTGTGTTATCTTATTTTATACCTATTTTACAGATCTGAAACCTCAGATTCAAAGATGCTAAGTCACTTGCATAATATCTTAGAGCTAGTAGACAGCAGAGCCAGGATCAAAGTCAGGCAGAGTCCAGTTCTATTATTTTAACTACTAATTATATAACATCATTTTGACATAAAATGTATGTAAATATATATAAATTATGTCAAACACCAGAGCCCATTAGGGTTATTGTAAAAAGGCCCTTGTTGGTAAAATTGTTAGGAACCAGTAAAAGCCCCTCATTTTACAATTAAGACTCAGTGAGAATGAGTGATTTTCCTGTGGTCATATAGCTAATTAGAAGCATCCGTGCTAAATGAATAAACTAGTGGATATTTTTAAAAGCAGGTCTGAAGTAACACAATCGGAAATAGCATACTCACCTATTTTGGAGTTCTGGTTTTGCCACTTGCTAGTAGCGTGATTAAAAAAAAACCCAGAAGTGAAAAAACGATACCCAGTTGCCACTGAGTCGACCCTGAACTATGGTGACCACGTGTGTCTCAGAGTAGAACTGTGCCCCACAGGGTTTTCAATGACTGATTCCTTGGAAGTAGATCACCAGGCCTTTCTTCCAAGGTGCTTCTGGGTGGACTTAAACCTCCATACTTTCGATTATCAGCCAAATGTGTTAACCATTTGCACCACCCAGGGACTCTAGTTGTATGAGTTTAGGCAATAAATCTAGTTTCCTCTCCACTAATACTTTATTGGACAAATCTCCTGTGAAAGTCCTCTTTAAAGTGTTAAGCAAAGATGTCACCTTGAGGACTAAGATCAAGCCATGGTATTTTTAATCACCTCTTATGAATGCAAAAGCTGGACAACGAATAAGGCAGACAAAAGAAAAATTGATGCATTTGAATAGTGATGCTGGTGAAGCATATTGAACATACCATGGACTGCAAGAAGAACAGACAAATCTGTCTTGGAAGAAGCACAGCCAGAATGCTCCTTAGAAGCGAGGATGACCAGACTTTGTCCTATTTACTTTGGACATGTTACCAGGAGGGACCAATTCCCGGAGAAGGACATCATGCTTGATAAAGTAGAGGGTCAACAAAAAAAGAGAAAGACCCTCAACTAGATGTATTGACACAGTGGCTGCAACAATGGGCTCAAATAAAGTGACGATTGAGAGGATGGCCCAGGACCAGACAATGGTTTGTTCTGTGGTACATAAGATTGCTATGAATTGGAATTGACTAGACAGCACGTAACAACAACACTTTATTAATAACACTCTATTCATCTGGAAACCCTGATGGCATAGTGGTTAAGAGCTATGGCTGCTAACCAAAACGTCAGCAGTTCAAATCCACCAGGCACTCCTTGGAATCTCTATGGGGCAGTTCTACTCTGTCCTATAGGGTCGCTATGAGTCGGAATCGACTCAACGGCGGCGAGTTTGGGTTTTTGGTTTTTGTTTATTTTTGGTATACTCTTTCAGTTGTGAGGATTAAATGAGAGAATGGCTTTGAAAGTACCAGGTAAACCATGAGGTCTGAAACATACATGTAATATTTTTGCTATTTAATCTAAACAAAAGTATGGATATGGAGAGCAACAATTGCGAGCATGGTGCCAGGAGGGCGGTGTTTGGCTCTGTTGTACACAGGGTTGCTATGAGTCTGAACCGGCTCCACAGCACCTAACAACAAACAACATAAATATGGATAAAGAAGAAGAAAAACATTGTTCACTATTTTTAACTACTGTTAATTATGTGAGTTTTTAAATGTTTTTAACTGACTCTTAATCATTTTCTTTTTAGTAAGACAGGAGTCCAACCGATTTACTCAAACAGGAATGTTTGCGGCATCTGCCGGAGAGATGAGTGGATTCGATACTAAACTGGCCCCACAGAATTTATTTGCCCTTAAGCCTGAACTAAAGAGTAATGCCAGCTTTTCATATGCAGAAACCAGATGAAGTCTGAGATACAGAGCTGCAGAACTATCTGATCGGGGAGACTGAGAAAACCAAACCAAAAACCAAACTCATTGCCATGAAGTCGATTCCGACTCACAGCGACCCTATAGGACAGAGTAGAACTGCCCCATAGGGTTTCCAAGGAGCGCCTGGTGGATTCGAACCGCAGACCTTTAGGTTAGCAGCCCTAGCTCTTAACCACTACCCATAAGAAAAGAGAAAGGAATCCCTCAAAACGACTTTATCATTCAAATTTGTGTCAAATTCTGGGTAGGTTTCTGAGAAATATTACTGAATACAGGAGCGCAACAGCCTCAGGACTACAGGACATCTCCAGCTGACCCTCACTCTACTCAGGCAGAAGGACCCCTTGCCTCAAGCAATAAAGGCTCCTTCCTTAGTTTCCACCTTTCATCTCTGGCTAAAGTAGACCCACAAGAACTTATGTCTAAGGCAGACAGCTTTGTTTTCACTGCTACAATAATAAAAACACAATTATGAAATAATGTAAACGTAAATACGAAAACATGCAGAAAAGCCAAACACAACAGTAAACCAGCCAAACACAGCGAATTTAGCATTGTGTTGCTGTAAAGTGCCACAGGCAATGACCCTTTAAGAATGCCCTGTGCCGCTTAGACACAGTCCTTAAAGGTATATTGGGCAGTGCTTAAAAATACATATTAAAAGCTTTAAAAACTCTTTATACACAAGATTCAATTGCAGTCAGGGCTTTCAATTTTTTTTCTGAAATAATTTTAGACATAAAAAATTTGCAAAAATAATACAGACAATTCCCACATGCTTTCTTTTCCCCCAGCCTCTCCTAATGTTAGTATCTCACATAACCGTAACACAATTACCGAAACCAGAAAGCTAACGTTGCTACAATACTACTAACTGAACTACAGACTGGAATTGAATTTCATGTTCTTCCATTTGTGTCCTTTTCTTTTGCCCCAGAATCTAATCTCAAATCCCAATTGCATTTAGTTGTGCTGTCTATTTAATCCTCCACTGTCTGAAAGTTCCTCTGTCTATCCTGGTCTTTCCTGATGAGAATACTTTAGAAGATTACTGCTCAGTTACTTTCTAGGATTGTCCCTCAATGTCTTATTATTGATACTGTTAACCCTAATCACTTGGTTAAAGTGAAGCCTACTGGATTTCTCCACTGTAAAGTTACTATTTTTGAAAATACCACGGTTTAGGTGAGGCGCACTTTTGTCCTCAAAGGGATGTATTTGCTTTTTAACACTTTAAAGAGGCCTTTTGCAGCAGATTTGCTCACTGCACTACATCATTTGATTTCTTGACTGCTGCTTGCACGGGTGTTGATTGTGGATCCAAGTGAAATGAAATCCTTGACAAAGTCACTATTTTCTCTGTTTATCAAAATGTTGCTTACTGGTCCAGCTGTGAGGATTTTTGTTTTCTTTATGTTGAGGTGTTGATGTACAATCCATACTGAAGGCCGCAGTCTTTGCTCTTCATCAGTAAATGGCTTCAAGTCCACTTCGCTTTCAGCAAGCAAGATTGTGTCATCTGCATATCACCGGTTGTTAGTAAGTCTTCCGCCAATCCCGATGTTCCGTTCTTCTTCATACAGTCCAGCTTCTCTGATTATTTGCTCAGCATACAGATTGAATAAATATGGTGAAAGGATACAACCCCGATGCGCACCTTTCTTGATCTTAAACCACTCAGTATCCCCTTGATCTGTTGGAAGGACTGCCTTTTGGTCTATGTA
Organism: Trichechus manatus latirostris; assembly: GCF_000243295.1. Lineage (NCBI taxonomy): Eukaryota > Metazoa > Chordata > Mammalia > Sirenia > Trichechidae > Trichechus > Trichechus manatus. The sequence continues at coordinate 20,839,645 of NW_004443959.1, read as the reverse complement.
CAGTTTCCGTATGAGTACGATTAAGTGTCCTGGAATTCCCATGCTTCGCAGTGTTACCCATAATTTGTTATGATCCACACAGCCAAATACCTTTGCACAGTCAATAAAATACAGGCAAACATCTTTCTGGTATTCTCTTCTTTCGACCAAGATCCATCTGACATCGGCGATGATATCCATAGTTGCAGATCCTCTTCTGAATCCACCTTGAATTTCTGGCAGTTGCTTGTCAATGTACTGTTACAACTGCTTTTGAATTATCTCAGCAATATTTTACTTGTGTGTGATATTAGTGATATTGTTGGAATAATTACCGCATTCTGTTGGATCACTTTTCTTTGAAATGGGCACAAACATGAATCTCTTCCAGTTGGTTGGCCAGGTAGCTGTCTTCAAATTTCTTGACATAGACAAGTGAGCGCTTCCAGTGTTGCATCTGTTTGTTGAAACATCTGAATTGGTATTCCGTCAGTTCTTGGAGCCTTGCTTTTCGTTGATGCCTTCCATATAAGCTTGGATTCCTTCCTTCAGTACCATCAGTTCTTGATCAGATGCTACCTCCTAAAATGGTTGAAAGTCAGCCAATTCTTTTTGGTACTGTGACTCGATGTATTCCTTCCATCTTCTTCTGATGCTTCCTAAAGCATCTATAGGGTTTCTATGAGTCGGAGTCGACTCGAAGTTAACGATCCTTTTTAAAGCATCTTTAACATAATAATACAGTAATAATAATAATACGTTTTGATGCACGTCACAAAGTAGCACCCGTCTGTTATTATGAACCATTGTATGGACCTCAGATTGTTAATGTAACAGGCTTTACGGGGTTGTTTCATAACTATGGGTTGTACACAAGTCGAACATTTGTAACCCAGGGACTGCCTCTATCTTTTTAGTGAACTGTGAAAAATTTCCCTTTTTATACTGATCTATTTGTTTCTTATTATTTATTTTATTTTATTGTGCTTTAGGTGAAAGTTTACAGCTCAATCTTATTATTAAGTTTTGAGACTTCATATATTTTGGATATAAATTTTTTTATCAAAGATATGACTTGAAAATATTTTCTCCCAGTCTGTATCTTGCATTTTCCTTTGCTTTACAGTGTATTTCAAACACCTGTTTTTAATTTTGATGAAATCCAATTTATCTATTTTACTTTTTATGGACTATGCTTTTGATGATATATATAGGAAAGAAATCTTTACCTAACCCTAGGTAACAAAGATTTTCTTCTATGTTTTCTTGGAGCTTTTTACAGTTTTAGATTTTATATTTAGGCATATGATCTATTTTTACATCATTTTTGTATGTGGGGAGAGATACATTAAAATTCTTTAAAAACATTATATGTATTGTATGGAACTACCCTGGGCTTCCTGGACCTGGGAGTTGCCATTTTCAGCAATTCTGAAAATATTCGAAACCAACTCTCTTAAAATATTGCCATTTTCTCTTTTCTCATTTTTTGAAACTCTCATTAAACATATAGGTCTTCCTCACGCTAGTCAGCATACTTCTCACACTTTTTCAGAATATTTTCTCTTTGTCTTATTGTACCTTATTTAGTCATATCTTCTAGTTTTCTGATTCACTCTCCAAGTGTGTCTAGTCTGCTGTTTCGTATGTCCATAAAGTTTAAAATTTCGATTTTTGCATTTTTGGTTTATAAAATCTCACTAGTTTATTTTTTAAATATGCTTCTTTTCTTTATCTCCTATTCTTGCTTATATTTTCAGACTTTTATTTCGGTAACCATATTAAACATAATTATTTGATATTTTATATCTGATAATTCCAGAACACTTAATTGTGCTCATGAGGAAATTGTACTTAGATCAAGAGGCAGTTAGAACAGAACAAGGGGCTACTACGTGGTTTAAAGTCAGGAAAGGTGTATGTCAGGGTTGTATCCTTTCACCATACTTATTCAATCTGTATGCTGAGCAGATAACCTGAGAAGTTGGACTATATGAAGAAGAACAGGGCATGAGGACTGGAAGAAGACTCATTAACAATCTGCAATATGCAAATGACACAACCTTGCTTGCTGAAAGGGAAGAGGACTTAAAGCATTTAATGATGAAGATCAAAGACTACAGCCTTCAGTATGGATTATTCCTCAACATAAAGAAAACAAAAATCCTCACAAATGGACCAATAAGCAACATCATGATAAACAGAGTAAAGATTGAATTTGTCAAGGATTTCATTTTACTTGGATCCACAATCAGCACCCGTGGAAGCAGCAGTCAAGGAATCAAAAGACATATTGCATTGGGCAAATCTTCTGCAAAAGACCTGTTTACAGTGTTGAAAAGCAAAGATGGCGTTGTGAGGACTAAGGTGTGCCTGACCCAAGCCGTAGTGTTTTCAATTGCCTCATATGCATGCAAAAACTGGACAATGAATAAGGAAGAATGAAGAAGAATTGATGCCTTTGAACTTTGGTGAAGTACACAATAGTGGGCAAGTCAGCACAACTTGACCAGGGCAAAGTCATCGAAGCTTCACAGACACATCCAAACACCCTGAGAGACCAAGCTACTGGGCTGAGAACTGGGGACCATGGATTTGGGAGGCACCCAGCTCAATTGGCATAACATAGTCTGTAAAGAAAATGTTCTACTTCTGACTGTGGTGAGTAGTGACCGGGGTCTTAAAAGCCTGCGAGCAGCCATGCAAGATACATCTACTGGTCCCCTCCTGGCAGGAGCAAAGGAGAATGAAGAAGACCAAAGTCACATGGGGAACATTAGTCCATGGTCTAATGGACCACAACTACCACAACATCCACCAGACTGAACCCAGAACTACTAGATGGTGCCTGGCTACCACCACCGACTGCTCTTGTAGGGATCACAATAGAGGGTCCCAGACAGAGCAGGAGAAAAATGTAGAAAAAAATCCAAATTCACAAAAAAAAAAAGAACAGACTTGCTGTTCTGACAGAGACTGCAGAAACCCCAAAAATACGGCACCCAGACATCCTTTTAACTCAGTAGTAAAGTCACTCTTGTGGTTCACCTTTCAGCCAAAGATTAAACAGGTCTATAGGGTCAACAATAACACACATGAGGGACGTGCTTCATAGTTCAATCATTTATACGAGACTAATGAGCACACCAGCCCAAAAGCAAAGATGAGAAGGCAGGAAGGGACAGGAAAACTGAACAAATGGAAACAGGGTAACTGGGGTGGAGAATGCGAGAGTGTTGAGACATTGAGAGGTTGGCAACCAATGTCACAAAACAATTTGTGTATTAACTGTTTAATGAGAAACTAATTTACTCTGTAAACTTTCACCTGAATCACAATTTAAAAAATTTAAAAAATGATAAATTTCAAACATAGAGAAAAAAAAAAGAATTGGTGCCTTTGAATTATGGTGTTGGCAAAGAATCTTGGCTATACCACGTGCTGCCAGAAGAATGAACAAGTCTGTCTGGAAGAAGCACAGCAAGAATGCTCCTTACAAGCAAGGATGGCGAGACTTTATCTCTCGTCAATTGGACGTGTTTTCAGAAGGGACCGGTCCCTGGAGAGGGACATCATGCTTGGGAGAGGTCAGTGAAAAAGAGGCAGACCCTCAAGTAGATGGATTGACACAACAGCTACAACAGTAGACTCAAACATTGCAACAATTGTGAGGATGGCGCATTATTTCACTCTGTTGGACGTAGGGTAGCTATGAGTCAAAACTGACTCCTGGGCACCTCACAACAACAACAACAGCAAAGTGTATCTGGAAGTGTTTCCTTAACGTTTTTTATGCATAGAAAGGTACACTATACACTATATACTAAGATAAACATTTGACTAACTGATGTTAGATATGAAACATACCTAACCATTAAAACTTACATAGAAATTTGACTTAAAAGATAGACCTACGAATGGAACATGTTCATAATCCAGGGACTGCCTGTATGCAAGTAGAAAATAAGCATATGAAACGATGCTTAAAATCTTTAGTTACTAAGGAGATAAAAATTGAAATGGAAAATAAAATTAAAATGCAAATGAGAAACCACTTCAAATCTATTAGAATGACTAACAGTGAAAACACTGACAATATCAAGTTGTTGGCCGGTGTGTGGAGAAACTAGAACTCTCGTACACTGCTACTGAGAATGTAAAATGGTACAAACACTTTGAAAAACAGTTTCACAGTTTCTTAAGCACGAAAACACATACCTGCAATTCCTAACTATTTACCCAAGAGAAACGAGAGCATATGTCCATGCAGAGACTTGTACACAATGGCTTACAGCAGTTGTTTTGTTGTTTTTGTTGTTATAGCCCAAAACTGGAAACAAATGTCCACAGAAAAAGAAAAGAATTATTGTACATCCGTATGATGGAATACTGCTCAACAATAAAGTTGCAAAAATTTCCTCAAGTCTTCTTTAAACCAAAAGATAGTTTAGCTTAACTAGTAAAGAATATCTGCTTTGAGCATTGTGCTCCTTTAAAGAACTGTCTATATGGGATCAAACTGGCAACAGCAATTCGAAAAGTTAGATAGGAAGTTTAGGAGTCAGTGGGTTTATGTTAATGGAGGTGGAACAATTGGGGAAAGGAGGGTGAGAATGGTTGCACAACTTGAAAACTGTAATCAATGTCACTGAATTGTACATGTAGAAATTGTTGACTTGGTGTGTGTTCTGCTGTGTGTATTTTCAATGACAAAAATAAATTATTAAAAAAGTTATTAAATCGTATACTTCAAACATTTGCGATGTATTGTATGCCAATTATACTCAACAAAGCAGCTTGCTTTCAAAGACATAATTCTGAATAATGATTCCAAATGGGAGATGTGAGATGCAAGAATAAAAGGCATGAAATATGTTGTTGAATATATCTATAAATTTAAAGAAACACTATAAAAGATAAAATTTACTTCTAATTCTAAATAAAGAATTAGATAGCAGATGACAATAGAATATAAGGTGTGAGGAGTTATCTGAGTTTGTTAAGATCCTTGTATTGGACCATAAAACAAATATATTGATTTAGAACTTATTATAAAGTATATACATTAAAATATTTTAGATAATCAATAAACATTGATTAAAAGCATGTGAATTCCACATAGGGAATACAAGATTGAGTAAAAGGGGAAAAAAATAGAAATCAATCTAAAAGAAAGAGAAGAACAAAAGGCAGGAACATAAGAAAAAACAATCATATAATTGCAGAGTGAATCTAATTACATTAGTAATCGTAATAAATGTAAACTAACTAAATTATTTTTTAAGATACAGATTGTCAGATTTATGTACATAAATAATGATGTCTACATTTGTAATACATATACTCGTGTACATGTATGTGTGTATATAGATACACAAACACATACAAATATTTATTTTATGTAAAGAGACAAACTTAAAATCAATTCATACACACAGGGATGATTTCCTTAATATAGAAAGACATACCAATTGACAAGAAAATAGCTGGTATAATATAAAGGGATTGTTCACAGAAGAGAATCTGCAAATGGCTTTTCATATATGAAATTTCTCAAACTCATTCATAAAAGAGAAATGGAAACTAGAACCATACCTGTGCCAGAAGATAGGTAAAAATTCAAAAGCTTGATAACAGTGGCTTGGCTATCTTCCAAAAGAAATACTGTCGTCAGTATGTGGGAGTGTGAATTGACACAACCTATACAGAGAGCAGTTTGTAAAAATCTATCCAATTACAACGCAAATAACCTTTGACAACACTATTCAAATAAGGAACTTTTTAATATAGAGATACTCACACCCATAGGAAATGAAGAATCCATTATAGTTTTCATTCCTTAAGGTTTTTTATAAATGTTTTATATTGTCCCCCCATGTTTTTCAAACCTTTGGTTAAATTTATTCCTAGGTACTAATGTATTTTTTTTAATGACAGTTTGTTTGTTGCTGTTGTATAGTAATGTGACTGATTTTTTACACAGATAAAGTATTAAGCAAACTTGCTCAACTTTCTTACGAAGTTTAATTATTTATGTATACGAGTATAAATATTTTGGAGTTTCAGTGTCACATCTTCAAATAATGAGTTTTATTTCTTTCAATTGTTAACAGTTTTTTTTTTTTCACTGTTCTTCTTATGACCTCTATTATATTGTGGAATAGAAGTGGTAATAGCAGACACTCTTGTGAAATTAAAGCGAATGCTGTCACATTTTTAAAATCAAGTATGATGATTTTGTAAATATTTTAAAATAAATCTTTTTAACCAGATTAAGGAAGTTCCCTTCTATCCCAAGTTCACAAATGCTTTTATCATAAATGAATGCTAAATTTTATTTAACACTTTTTAAGAATCTATTGAGATGATCATATAACATAGTTCTTTATAGCTGTTAAAATGATTCATTAATTTATTCTGTAATGTTAATCCAACCTTTCATTTTGGGGAATTATCCACTTGTTCTATGCATATATCACTCAATTCAGTTCACTGTTTTTTTGTGGCTATTTGTGTATTTCTGTGTGATTGGCCAATAATATCATTTCTTCATGCTCTATTTGTCAGATTTTTTTAATCAGGTTTATACTAACTTCAGAAAATGAACTGGGTATGAGCTGGAATAAGCTGTGCAGCGTTGCAGCGGTGGCGCGGCGGAGACAGTAACCAACGCCACAACTCTTACAGAGAAGTGGGGCCAGGGGGGTCACTCTGAGGAGTCGAACCCAGCTTCAGTCCCAAGAGTTTATTTTATAGTCAATACAGCAAACAGTGAAGCAAATAACAGAACAATGGGCTTTGGGTAAATAACAATAAGTCTCGGGCAAGGGAGGAGGAATTCAGGTAAACAAGCCAATCAGTAACGGGTTTGGAAAAACAAGTCGTGACAAGTCTCAACGTGTTGGGGACAAGTCTCAACATGCTGTGCAGCATAGAGGCCTTTATACATCCGTATTTTAATGGCACGTATCCCCACAGTGCAGTATTAAAATTATTTTTTTACTTTGAATGTTTGCTAAAATTTACTGGTAAAACTCTCTTGCCTGAAGAATTCTTTGTGGGATGATTTTCAACTAGTAACTTAATTTAATTAATATTTATGGGGTTATTCAGGTTTTATATTTCTTCTTGAGCCAGTTTAGTGAGTTTTACTTTTCTAAGAATTTATCCATTTGATCCAAAGTTTCAATTTTTTGGAATAGGGTTTTTTGTTTAATGATATTCTTTTATTATCTTTTCCATTTCTACAGCCTCTATATTTATGTCCTCCTTCTCTCTCTGTTGTTTATTTAAGCTGCCTTCCTTTTATTTTTGATCATTTTGCCAGAGGTTTGTGAATTTTATTCATCTTTTAAGAACACAACTTTTGGATTTGTTCTTCCTCCTTATTGTATGTTCTCTTTTAACTAATTTCTATTGTCATAGGAATACGCCCCTTCCTTCTACTACTTGTTTGATTTTTCTCCTAACTTATTTTGTTGAATGCTTAGGTCATTAATTTCTAGACTTTCTTCTTTTCTAATAGAAGAATTTAAGGTGTAAATTTGTCTCTAACTATAGCTGCACCCACTAAATTTAATATGTATTTTCATTGTTAAGTCTAAACACTTTTGAGTATATATTTTGGTTTTCTCTTTGATTGGTGAGTTATTTAATTTCCAACCATGTTGGCTTGCCAAATACACATACACACACATACACACAAAAATATACCCGTAAAGTATGTCATTTTAACCATTTTCAAGTGTACAATCCAGTGACATTAATCACACTCCCAATGTCGTGCAATTATCACCACTATTTGTTTCCACAACTTTCCCATCACCCCGAACAGGAACTCTGTACCCACTAAGCAATACCCCACAACCCCCGACCACCGGTGCGTGATAATCGCTAATCTGCTTTCCGTCTCTATACACTTGTCTATTCTAGGTATTTCATCTAAACAGGTAGGTATTTCATCGAAATAGGATCACACAATATTTGTCCTTTTGTGTCTGGCTTATTTCACTCAGAGCTATATTTTTAAAGTTCATTCATGTTGTGGCATGTATTAAAATTTTATCTCTTTTTATAGCAGAATAATATCGTGTTGCATGTATATCCCACATTTTGTTTATCCATTCATTCATCTTTTGATGGACACTTTGGTTGCTTCTATCTTTTGACTATTGTGAATAATGCTGCAGTGAACACTGTACACAAAACACGTGGGGTCTTAATAGTTCCCTTTTTGTTAATGAATACTAACCTACTTGCAAAAAGATTGTAGAATATGATGTGTAGGTACTATTTATTTATAAATATTATGCTTGGTTCCTTTTTAAATGTGCTTGCTTCTTTTCATAGTTTCTTGCTCTTCACTCATACTTCAATATTTTCAGAAATTTCTTTAGACTTCTTTAAAACACTGTGTATACTATCTGATATTTCCAATATATGAGAAATTTTGTGAGACTGATTCTGTCCCCCAAGTCAGCACTTGTTCATCAAGGATTGTTTCTTAAAGTGTTTTGTAGTGTTTTCTTTTCTTTTTTTTTTTTTTTTAATTGTGCTTCAGGTGAAGGCTTACAGAACAAATAGTTTCTCATGAAACAGTAGTACACATACTGTTTTATGACATTGGTTAACTACCCCACAACA
>NW_004443959.1:20776800-20826641 GCF_000243295.1 Trichechus manatus latirostris | reverse complement strand
ATCCCACCGGTGCAGCTATGAGGTCTGGGAAAGTCATTCTCAGGTGTTGCAGTACAGCCTGGCTAGAAGGCGTAGAGGTATGCAACGCCAGGTATTCTGGGAACAGAAAGAGAAGGAAGATATAGAGAGACGAGAAACTGAGTAATGAAGAAAGACAAAAAGGGGAAAAGAGTGAAAAGAAAACAAAACAAATTTAAAGAAAAAAGAACAAGAAAAGACCCCCCAAAAAAAACAGGAAAAAAAAAAACAATGAAAAAAGAAATGCTTTCAGGGATCCCTATGCACGTCTGTGCAAGCCGAGGTGGTAGTCTCCTTGCCACGCAGCACCGCCTGGCCAGAAATGGCTCCCAACTCAAGAAAAGGAAAAGAAAACAAGCAAACAATTCAAAACAAACAAATGAACAAAAGCCCCGGGATCCCACCAGCATGGCAGCCCAGACTGGGAAGCAGCTCCACACTCAAATGGAGCTCTACAGCCCCTCAGAAAGGAGCAAAGATGTCGCATGGAGGCAGGTATTTGAGCAAAAGAAGGGGGAGGTGGTGAGAGGTAAGGAAGAAATCAAAATAAGCAGGAAAACAAGCAACACCAGCAGCCAACAAATGGCACTCATAGAGCCAGCTAGTGCGGGCTAGTGGAATCCAAGCAGCTGGTGTTTCCCGGACAAAAAATTGTGGCCGCAGGAAGCAGAGGAGGCCGAGTGGGGGTGAAGAAGGGTGGGGGATAGGAAAGCATATATCGCAAATTACTGGTTGTTTTGTCTCCAGCTGGTAGCTCCATGAAGCTGCTTTCTCGTACCCCCTGTTTGCTGGTCTCTGATAGGAGTCCAAGATGGCGGATCCGCGCTGCATTAGCTGGTAGGGGACCTCTGCATGAATCTCTCCTCACTCTCCATTCTCTGTCAGTTTTCTCACTCCATTTGGTGCTTGGCTGAGTTCTTTATCTCTTCATTTGATGTTTAAGGTTTCAGGATTGTTTGCTCTCTCTGTTCGACTTAGTTTTTCATATATTTGCTGTGGAGGGATGGCGTGGTGCTTCTGCCTAGAGTGCCATTTTGCTGGAAGGAGTGTTTTGTATTTTTTTGACTGTGAGCACTTACTTCTTGGAACCCCATTTTTAGTTAATTTTTGGCTTCGGGGAACTTCTTATTTTCTTGAGAACTGAAGAATTCATTTTACAAGATTTTTTTAAAATACATTTTATTCAATTTTTTTTCAGCAAGATTCATAAAAAATATATACATCCACAATGCAAGAAGCAAAACTGCCCATTTTCCGTTGAGCTTATTACAGTTAGGCGTACGTACACATCATTCCATTAAAACTCCTCCTTTGAAAGTAAAATGGACCTCCATATTGCTAAATCTCAATTCTCAGTCCTAATTGTACTTGGCAAATCAGTGAAATTTGACACAACTGATCAGTCCTTTGTCATTAAAACACTCCTCTAGTTTTCTCCACTTCACTGGCTGCTACTTCTGTCTTTTCAGCAGTTCCTCTTCTTTTCCTCAACTGCTAAACACCATTGGATGCTTTCTTCTGGCCTCTTTTTTTTTTTTCTTTCTTTCTGTTTTCACTCCCTAGATGATTTCATCCAGACTCATGGTTTTAAACATACAAACACTGACAACTCCCAATTTTAAATCTTAAGCCACGGACTCACTCAACCAAATTCCATCTCATATATCAAATTGTCTATACAACATTTCCCCTTGGATGTCTAGTAGGCATGTCCAAATTTCAATTTATTATGCTCTACAAACCTATTCCTCCCACAGTCTTCCCCATCTTATTAAATGGCAAATTTATCTTTTGTACACTAAATCTTGCGGCATCCTTGTTTCCTCTTTCTCTCATGTCCTACATGCATTCCATCAGGATATCTTACCATGCCTACATTCAAAATGGGCTCAGAATCCAATCAGTCCTCACCACCTTGCCTGCCACCATTCAGGTGTACCCCACCCTTTCTTCCTCATAATCTATATTCAACACTGTAGGCAGGAAAAATCTTTTATATGGTAAATCAGAGTACAATTCTTCTCTGCTCAAAACTCTCAAATAATTATATCTAATTCAGGGTAAAATTCAAAATTCTTTAATGGCCTAAAACACCCTACTTAATTTTACCCCCACTGCTTTCTCTGACTGATTCCTACTTTGCCGTCCATCACTTACACTGCTGTAGCCACAATGGCCTTCTTGCTCTTTCTGAAACATGTCAAGCTGCCTCAAAGCTTTTGCATCTGCTGTTGCTCTCTCTGATGGTTAAGATTGTGTGTCAACTTGGCTGGGCCAGATTCTCAGGGTTTGTATGTGATCACTCCCATGATAGAATCTGCTGTGAGTAGCCCGTCAGTTGAAAGAGAGTTTCCTTGGGGGTGTGGCCTGCATCTGAATATAAGCAGAGGTTCTGGCTTTTTGCTCACTCTGGATCCTGCAGCTTCCTCCTGTTCATTTGACCTCCGGTTCTTGGGACTTAAGCTATCAGCTTATCTGTTGATTTTGGGATTCGTGGATCTTCACAGCCTGTGAGTGGGAGCCCTGCTCTCTGACCTGCTGATCTTGGGTTTGCCAGCCACTGTGGCTATGTGAATTGAGAGAAGCCTCTGTCCTGATCCATGGACTTGGGACGTTCCAGCCTCTACAATTGTGTGAGCCATTTCCTTGATATAAATCTCTCTATATATATGTTTATATGCTTTACTGGTTTTGCTTCTCTAAAGAACCCAGCCTAAGACAGTCCCTCTGCTTGAAATGTTCTTCATCTAGATGTAGTCCTGTAGCAAGATTCCATGATGACCCTGCTTAGCAGGATGAACTTTTCCCTGTACCACTCCTTCCTCTCCTCTCCTGATTCATGTTTCTCCATAGCACTTGCAAGAATTTCATATACTCTAATTTTACTTTTACTTTTCTGTATTGTGTGTCTTTTCCCCAAAAGAATTAAGCTTCATGAAGACATACTCGTATCTCATTTATTCACTTACGTATCCCCAGTACTTGAAACAGTATTTGGCATAGTGGATACTAATTGAATGTTTGTTGACTATTCAGTGAATGAATGAATGAATGGCGACAAATGCCAGTATGAAAAGTCTAAAATGGTAGATCAGAAGGATAGAATATACTTGGGTTTCTGGTCCATCATGGAGCAGCCACACTTTCTATCTCCACTCTTCTCATTATGTGAGAAAAGGGAATTCTGATACGTGTAACCAAATGTTACCCTGTTACTTGTTGTTACTTCAGTGGCAAAATTAAATAAGCATGAATTAATCTTTTCAGAAGGTGTTTATTAGTAAGAGTATGTGTAGGTGGTGTGCCATGATGTGCAATGTCACAGGGCAGGGTCCAGAAAGTCAGAAAACTGCAGGGGGCGGGGGGCGTCTGGAAAAGCAGGGGCGGAAAGACAGGAGAGTATCTGAAGAGAACAGTGGAAGGTGAATTGTGGAAAAAAATATTGTCTTTTTTTCCTAAACTTGGTGAGGATATGATACAGTCTCTGGGAAACGAATTGACAGAGCACGATACCTTAAAACAACAACAAATGTAAACTCACTAACATGGCAAACGTAGGAATTAGACATTAGAGCACTAGAATAAAAAATAACGTTCACGTATCTTCATTTGGTTTTATATCTTGCTTTTATGTCATTATTAACACTTTTTTTTCTTTTCTGAACTCTCCCTCTGAGTGGGCACAATTAACATTTTTCATGGCTCTTCCAAGGGGCAAATCTAATCTCAGAACAATTTTCTGGGTTACTGAGCCCTTTTGTCCTGAGAGCAAGGCTATTTCCTTACAAGCCAAACAAGAGCCCCAAACACGCCAGCCAGCTCTGCCTGTGCAGACTAGGTTTTTATCCCTGCCTCAGCAATCCTTTCTGACACTGTTGTTTACACAGGGGGACGATAATGACAACCGACAGAGCAGGCGACCACCCGGCTGGCTGTTTACATTCTGAACCCTGGAAATCATCTCTGTTTAAATAACGTTTCAGTTGCAGGGCTGGCTGCCCCGGCACATGTGCCCACATTTGGGGCTGAAAAGAATGCAGGGAGCGGGGATTGTGATAATTAATGATGTCGGAGGTTCACCCTGACAGGTAGGAGTACTAGGGCGGCAGCCTGCGTTCAGAGCAAAGCATTCGATCGTCTGGTGGACATGCACCTCTCCTGCTCTGGTCATGATGGAGAAAACATGCAGGTGATCCTCTGTGCAAGAGCCTCTCCCCACTCCAATACTTCCTTCAAATCAAGATGCCTTGTGAAATGAGGGATTCATGACTTCTGCTATCCTTTTTTTTTTTAATTGTACTTCAGGTGAAGGCTTACAGAACAAATAGTTTCTCATGAAACAGTAGTACACATATTGTTTTATGACATTGGTTAACAACCCTACAACATGTCAACCCTCTCCTTTCTCGACCTTTTTTTTTTTTTGGTGAAAATATATATAGCCAAAGAATACACCATTTCAAAAATTTCTACATGCACAGTTCAGTGACATCGACTACGCTCTTCCAATTGTGCTGCTATTCTCTCTTTAGATGAAGGCTTACAGAACAAAATCATTTCTCATTTAACAGTTAGTATATATGTTGCTCTATGACAATGGTTAACAACCTCACAACACATCAACACCATCCTTACTCAACCTTGGGTTCCCTATCACCAGCTTCCTTGTCCCCTTCTGCCTTCTGGCCCTTGTCCCTGGACTGCTGTACCTCATTAGTCCCATTTGGTTTTATGGGACTTTTGCTATCCTTATGGAGCTCCAAGACTGTATCCTTTGAACAACAGAAACCTTAAAGTCTGCAAATATTCTAAAGGAAATTCATTTGAGTTGTCAATGCAGTAGAAAGAGCAATGAGCTTCAGGGTTTGACAGATCTGGGTTAAAGCTGCTGCTATTCCATTTACTAGTTGTGTGATCTTGGCTAGCTTAATCTCTCTCAATTTCCTCAAATACAAAATAACGAGAATACTGCCAACCTTTTTTGGCCACTTTGAAGATTGACGACGATAATGCATTTAAAGCATTGAGCATATCATAGTACCAATTAACACTACTTTCTTTTCCTTCCTTTGATAGGATCTGAGGAAAAGAGACCTGTATCTATGTTATTTCATAGATGGCTTGTCAAACACATTTCTATTCTTAAAATAACTTTTTCATATTAATAAATATTCATTTATGTTGTTGGGTGTTGTTGAGCCAGTTCTGGTCATAGCAACCCCGTGGACTACAGAACGAAACACTGCCCGATCCTGCACCATCCTCACAATTGTTTTTATGCTTGAGCCCATTGTTGCAGTATTCATTTATAGTTGGTTTATATCACACAAATTAAAGCAATACAATTCCTCAACTCAGATCTAAGCCTTAACAGTTTGATATATATGCTTTCCATTTTTTTCTTATCATGTGTACATTTTCTAATAAAAATGAAATCACACTGGTATATTATCAATTTTTAAAATTTGATAATATATCATATCGTTCCAAGTTATTGACTATGCTTCATTGTCTTAACAGATGACCTTTGCTGTATAGTTAGACATTGTGTCAAGGGTTTAACACACCTGGTTTCATTCAGTCTTCACCACAATTCCATGAGGCAGGTCTTATTGTCACTATTTTTAAACTGAGGAAAATGAGCCAAGAGAGGTTAAGTAAGTTAGCTGAAACCATCCAGCTAATACTTGGCAGAAGCAGGATGTTCATCCAGACTGTCTGATTCTAAAGTGACCAATTTCCTACAGTAATTTAGGTTACTTTTAAAGTCTACACTTATATACAAATGAATAATGAATGTCTTTGGCACTAATATAGGTAATTAGTATTTCTAAACAATTTGATACTTTTAAAAAGGCTGTTATGGTTTGAGTTGTATCCCCAAAAACTTTGTGTTGTGAATCCTAACCCCTATACCTGTGATTATAATCTCATTTGGGAATGGATTTTCTTTGTTATGAGGGGTCCTGGTGGCACAGTGGTTAAGCGCTCAGCTGCTAACCGAAAGGTCGGCAGTTGGAACCCATCAGCTGCTTTGTGAGAGAAAGATGTGGCAATCTGCTCTGTAAAGATTACACACATGGAAACCCTACGGGGCCGTTCTATTCTGTCCTGTAGGGTTACTGTGAGTTGGAATGAACTCGAAGGCAGCAGGTTTTTGGGTTGGTTTTTTTGTTATGTTAATGAGACAGTATTAGTGTAGGGTTTGTCTTAAACCAATCTCTTTGGAGATGCGAAAGAGATTACACGAGCAAGCAAGTAAGCAGAGATGAGGGAAGAGAGATGCCAAGCCACATGAAGACTGTCCAGGAGCAGAAGCTCAAAGAGGTAAGGACCTTCCTGCAGAGCCAACAGAGAGAAAAAGCCTTCCCCTAGAGCCGGCACCTTAATTCAGACTTTGTCTCACGTACTTTGGACATGTTATCAGAAGGGACCCATCCCTGGAGAAGGACATCATGCTTGGTAACGTAGAGGGTCAGCGAAAAAGAGAAAGACCCTCAATGCTGTGGATTGACACAGTGACTGCAACAATGGGCTCAAACGTAACGACATTTGTAGAGATGATGCAGGACCGGGCAATGTTTCCTTCTGTTGTACATTGGGTCGCTATGAGTTGGAACTGACTCAACAGCACCTAAAACAACATGACAGCCCGCCTTCAGAACGAGAGGAAATAAATTCCTCTTTGTTAAAGCCACTCATTTGTAGTATTTCTGTTATGGCAGCACTAGATAATGAAGACAACAGCTTACATGTTTTTCAATTATTAAACATAAAATGAATAAACTTTCTTGAGATTATAACAAAAGTTTTAAAAATTACATCATGCTTCATCTACTGATTCTACTCAAGGATTTATCTCAAGGAACTCATATAAATGCAAGAATAGAAGTAGCATCAAAGCCTTTGCACCTACTTCAAATCCCTCTATGTTGTAATTTGCTTACATGCAGTTCATTACTACTAGAGGCTGAGACACTTTATAGAGGGCAGTGGCATCACTGGGGGGTGCAGGGGATGCAGACTGCACCAGGTGACTCCGTCAGAGGGGGTGACACCAAAATGACTGTCTATAAAAATTTTGTGCAGTGTTTCAGCAGAAATTTATTATTTTTCATAAAATATCCCTGTAGTTAGTTATAACAACAAAAACATTTTTCATAAGCCCAGCTTACGTGTATCAGTGTACCTATAAGGTGAAAATGCTACGCTACTTTACTTTTTGAACCGTCCAATGTCCTCCGGTCAGAGCTGTTATTATTATTCAACTATAATGAGGCTTTGAATCACGTGGTTTCGTCTGCATGTGCTACAAACATGGCTGTTGTTTTTGTTGCTGCTGCGGTGTTTTCATAGTTGCTGATTTTGTCAAATTTTCTGGTGTTTTAGCTACAATATTGTGGTAATTAGTATTTGTGAACCTATATCAATAAATTTTTATGAGAACAAAGTGGTAATTAAAGGAAAAGAAGGAGTGATATACAGGAATTACGATTTATGAGTGACGGTACAAAGAACATTACTAAGGATTCTGTTGGTCTGGTACGGAAGGAGGACCATGGGGTGGGGGGTGACACCATGAATTACTGGACTGGGTGACATGAACCCTGATGGTGGGACCACATCTTAGTCATTTTAATATCTCTAACACCTAGCATAGTGCCTGACACTTACTAACAGCCGTAAACATTTCTTTGAAAGAATATTTATGAAACAATTTCCTTTTTTAGCTTCTGATTATATAAATTGTAATATCGCTTTAAATGATTTATAGACTATCTTGACCTGTTGGTTTCTTGATTTCGTTAGGAGGAAATGACTTGTCAGAACCAATAGCTGCACCATCTCCTAAGTCCTTACTTCAGACGTCCTTCTCTCAGGACACTGCCACCACCACTACCAGTTACTGGCAAGTTGATTCCAATTCATGGTGACCCCATGTGTGTCAAAGTAGAACTGTGGTCCATAGGGTTTTCAGTGGCTGATTTTTCAGAAGCAGATCGCCAGGACTTCCTTCTGAGGTGACTCTGAGTGGACTTGAAATGCCAACCTTTCCGTTACTGGCCAAGTACTTAACCGTTTGCACTACTCAGGGAAATCCCTCTGGACCATACACACCATCATTTCCAATTACTTACTCTAAATCCTACTAAGACCATAATTTGATCTTGTGACCTTTGCAATTTTTCACTATCCATTCACTTCCTTTTGTCCTCACTTCCTTCTCTACCTACATTAAAACCCATGCTCAAGCATTGTAACCTTCCGCTACATACCCCCTAACTCCTTTCGGTTCCCTCTCTCTGCTTTACTTATTGGTGACATCCTAGCCCTCATTAAACTCTATAACTGCTGCTGAGACCTGCTGGAGAGTGTCAGTCAGTCACATCAACTGGATTTACCATAAATCTATGACCACAGATCTCAAACTGGCTGTCAGTATTGCTAGATGTTTTCTCCCTTCCCAAGAGGGCTCTCTCTTACCTTCTCCTCTCCAGCATCCCTCCATCTTCATAATTCATAGACTTGCCATACCTCCCACAGCCGAATCTGTCCTCTGTCACCACAAAGTCTGTTTTCCCTCCTGTTAACGACTTTGGAACCAGCAGTTAATACCTTTTATCCCACACTGGAAATTTATTCCTCAAGATTTCTTCCTATTGGTACATAAACATGCTTTTTGGGGACGAGGGTGCAGGAGAAAAACCTTCTAATGCCACGTCTCTCTCCGGCTATTCTCTATTTTCTTGCTTGCTTTCACAGTAAAACTCTTCTATTATCCCCAGCTTAGAACGTATTTGCGTTACAACAAACCACACATACAACCGTCTGGCTTTTTTTTTTTTTTTTTTTTTTGACATCTTATCGATGTATTACATGCAATGTTACAGTGTGTAATTTGCTGATGCTATCACTCTCAGATGTTCACTTGCAGATACTCAATGTTATGATGTATAAAGATACTGATAATAAAAGGTAATAATAAAGAAAACTAAAAAAAAAAAAAAAAAAAAGAGGTCTTCGGCTTACGTTGCAATCGATTTACGATGGAGTTGTCAGAACAGAACCCCGTCCTAACTCGGGGACTACCTGTATAGTTGCTGCTCCACCTTCTCACGTCAGATTCTCTCATCTCTTCTCACGTCCTTAAGCGCAATCTATGAGCAATTACTCCCAAAGCTTTATCCCAAAGCTTTTAGCCTCACCTTCTTCACTGAGCTCCAGGCTCATTGTAGACTCCTATCCCACAATTCGACTCGGATGTCTAATGGACATCACAGATTTAACATGGCCATAAAGACTATTGAGTTCTCTCTCTGCCCCTAATCTCTTCCTTACTGAGTCTTCACCATCTCTATAAATGCCACCATATTCTTCTGAAAATTTAATTGGATCATTTTACCCTTCTGCTTAAAACCCTTCAAAGATGTTTCAGTCAGGGCTTCGAATCAGTTTGAACCAGTTCAGTCATGGCCAATAAGCAAAACGGAACAGCCTGGAATTTTTAAAATTTGGGTGATCAGAATCATAACTGGAATGGGAACAATTACAGGTCAAAGCCCTGGAATGGGAGACTCGGGAGAGGCATGATGAGCCTTTTCAGGAGACTAATACAGTGAGACGGATTATTGACAGGACTGAGGAGAGCGATACACATTCAAGGAGGTGCAATCGGCTGCCATCTTTGAGCACAGCATCACTATTTCCAACTCTGCACAAAATCTGACAGGCAAGAGATCTAGTTGATACGCAATGCGTCGTTGCCCTTGTTTTCTAAAATGGAGATTAAGTTTCTAGCAGGCCTTCAAGTCATAATTTTTCCCATTCCAGTTATGGGTCTGCTTCACTCAAACTTCAAAAATTCGAGTCTGTTCTGGTGTTGCTTCTTTAGCCATGACTGAACCAGGAAGAACCAGTTTGAAGCCCTGGTTTCAATGCAATGGAGATGTAATGAAAATAAAATCAAAACTCTTCACTCTGGCCTATAAGGCTTTCTCTAATCTAGTCCCTGGCTACTACTGTCCCCATTGTTAACTACACTATAGTTACACAGGGCTTTCTTTCTCTCTTTATTCTTTTCTTGCAGATTTGGTACTCACGGTTTCCTCTGCTTGGAAAACTCTTCATGTAAATTTTTCTAGTACTGGCTTATTTTGTTATTTAATTCTCACTTCAATATCTCCACCTCACAGAGAGGTTAAGTAAATTGCTCAGGATCCCCCAGTAGTAGGCTGGATCCAGAGCTCAGAATTTTAACTGCTATGCTACACTCTCTCATGGAAAATTCAGTAAACTATGGCTTATACACAACAGACATTTACTACATCATTAAAGAAGAAGACTGGCTCCTGTCCACTAAATGATTCTCATCAATCACAGTAACGACCAAAACACCTTTCTGTGCTTGCAAAGGGAGCAATTCCCCCACTCACCTCAAACTAGTAGTCAGTTGGCTATAGATTATTTCAATGTAAATTTCCAGTTAAAAACTATGTGTGTGAAATTAAAAAATAGACACTCAAGAACTTTTCCATCTTACCAATGCTTAGAGGAAATAACCTTTCAAACTGTTCCAGAGTTTCCCCACCTTGGATCCAATAGTATATTGTCTGTAACGCTCAAGAGATTTGAACCTTAAGAGTGATGAATTGGAGAACTGAACAGGTTGCTTGGGGAAACCACCATTTATATGGATAGACATTAACTAATGTTATTCAGTAGGGAAAAAAGAGGCAGCTCCAACTCTATCCCCAGCTTTTGTTCACTTTAGAGGCTGCAATTATTTTCATATTCATCTGCTTATTTAATCCTCCCCCAATCTTGCTAAATAGAAATTATTAAAATTTACTCAGTCTCAGAAGTTTAGAGACTGGCCCAAGTTCATAAGGAATTAAACATCCTTCCAGAGTTCATGCTTTTTATGTGTATGTGTTTTTAGAAAGCTGCTGCAAACCCCCATGGACTGCCTTAGAAATGAATATTCTTCTATTAGAAGCTCTTGATAGGAGCTCTGAGATAGGAGTTTTATTCCAGAGAGAAACTGCAGGACCTCTACAAGGCCACTCTTAGAATATTCTCAGTCTTGTGTAAGAGCACCTTAAACTGAGGTGCCTGGCATGACTAAGTGACTGACACAGGTCTCAATCAAACTCTTCATTTTGCCCTAAATTTCTGCTTCTGCTTTTAAAGTACTTACACACACACCCTCTCCAGGGAACAACTATGTAATTATGCTTACTGATGATTCATAAGAATGTTTTGTTATCAAAAATAATACTTGTAATTGATGTATAACAAAGTTGTGGTTTATACTTAAGCAAGTGATAATAATGTTCCAGAAAGAGAATGATGAGAATGTTCCCTGAAAAGATGTTTATGTAAGAAATTTCTTATGCAATTGGCCCCCAGAAAGTCTGTATAAACCATATTTTGTAAGGTTTATTTATGATTCATGTGTAACCCCCTGCCCTCCCTATAAAAACCCCTCTCCCCTTTTGGCTTTCAGAGCATTTGACATTATATCAAGTGTTACCCCAGCTTTGGCTGTAACAAATCCTCAATAAAACTCTATCATTTCTCTCCGTACAGAGTTCTTCTTATTTTATACTTATACTGTCTGTTACTTCTAATATTCTTGGGTAGTTTAAATTATACAACATAAGTAAGTGATGTTTGAAACTTGAAAATAAGAGCTGAAGCTCTTGTACAAAAACGTAAATTACATTTTTTTCTTCAACTATTAAAATTTTATTTGTAAGTGTATGGAATTCTAAGATCAAATGGTTTCATTTTATTTTTTTTAATTTTTTTGTGGTAAATATATATATATCTCAAAATATTTGTCAATTCAACAATTTTTACATATACAATTCAGTGACATCAATTACATTCATCATGTTGTGCAACTTGGTTTCATTTTATTTTAATGAATGAACCAGATTTTATTTGTAGTGCTATAAAATTTACTTATTTATTTTTATGTTTTAAACCAGGAAATAAGTTGCTGTATCCCTGGCAGAAGACACTTCAGTATGCATCCCATATTTGTCATTATATTTAGGGTTAATCTGATTGCAAGGAAGTTCTGGAATACAAGGAAGGGTTTAAGGACTACCTACAATGAGTAAATGAAAGACTTTTCATTATGCAATGTGAGATTTATCTACTCAGCTTTCAATTTCGCTAAAAAATAAAAATTTAAAAACATGTGCATTACTGTTTCATGGAAAATGGTATACCCCTTAATAACATAGAAGTTTAAGTGAAAAAGTCTACTGCTGTCACAGTAGACAGGGAAGAATAAAAAGCTAATATTTACTGAATCTTTACAAAGTACCAGAACTCATGTAAACCTTCTCAAAATCCTATCAAGCAGGTATTTTACAGATTAGGTGTGGCGATCAGGATAGGAAAAGTGGATTTCCCTGGCTCACATGCCTGGTAAGTTGCCAAGCAGAATGTACAGCTGGGTTAATCCACTCTAAAGCACATTCCCTGTCCACAGCACCGTTCCGAAAGTCAATGAGGAATCCAATTTAAGGTCAATATTTACATTTCAAACTTTTGGGATGAGTGACCGTGTAACACATTTTCTGTGACACTTGGATTTAAAACATAGTGTCCCATTTTCGGGTAGTGTCATCTGATTTTTGGTGTTTACTGTCCACAGAGTGAGTGTATGAACTGTGTCAACTTATTGAGCAGACAGCTTAGTCAAACAGCTGGCTGCCCAACTGAACATTTTTCTCGATGGCCTCCTCTCTTTCCTTTGTAACTAACTGGTTGTTTGAGTTATTTTGTTGGAGACGTTGCCAGGAAATCCCTGAGGTCTCACTGTAACTTTCTAGAAGGAGTGAGGTAAAACCACCTTTAAATAAAATTAAGACAGATCTGCAAAAGGAAGTGGACTGGTCGTATTGGAAACATTTGAGGGAAGCCGTTAAAAATTTTTAAGAAAATCTTTGTAAAATGTCTGCATTTCTGATGACTGACAGCACACAAGATCGAGTTGTAAAAGCTTTGACCAACTCAATTCGGTAATCAAATAAGTAGGAAATTGAGAATACTGAATTTCAAGAAAGATTGTATAGGAAATGCCATATTTTGTAGCACTGATGGAAAAGATAAAATTTGAGAGGTGTTCAGTGCCTCTAATAGTTTTTTTTTTAAAGCATTATTAATTCTAATTGAAACACTTGCTAAGATTTCTGAGTTGCAGATAATAATTGAAAAAAGGTATCTCAATCAGCATTTTAGCTGAGAAAAAATATTCATCTTTTGTACAAAAGTTGACTATTAGAGAAGTCTAAAATGGAAAACAAATATCTTAAAACATATGAATAATGGTGGAGGATTTAGTTTAATTCCATTAAATGTAGAATATTTCTACAGATTCAGAAGAATGTGTTTTAAGTCCTAGTTCTTTTTTTTTTTTTTTTTAAGAGTTGGCAAGCTAGTTGGCAAGCCTCTTAATTTTCCTGTGCCTTGACTTTTTTTTTTCCCTCAGCTGTAAAATAGAAGTTCATTCAGTAACAGAGCATTTTTCTAGGTACTGGAAAGTTGAACAAGACATGGTCTCCACTCTCAAGGAGCTTCCTAGAAGTGGGGGAAGAGAGGCCAGTAAATACATGATTAAGTTGCAGATGATTTAAGGTAGATATATGCCATATGTAAAATATCAACAAAAATGACAAGTGTTACAAGTTTAAGAGAAAATATGTGAAATATACATAAAAAATTTAAAGCACTTCTAAAACAAAAAAAAAAAAATTAGACTTGAACAAACAGAAAAATATCCCTTCTCCTTGCAGTGGACATTTGAATATCATAAAGATAGCAATTTTCCCTATATTATTATATAAATTTCACTCAATCCCAATAAAAGTTATTGTCTTTTTTTTCTGGAGATAATCAAGTTGATTCTAAAGTTCATATGTGAAAATAACAACATAGTTAGCAAAACCCTGCAAATGAAAGAGATTCCTGGTCCTGCCCGATTTTGAAACACACTATCAAGTCTCATAAATAAAACAGTGTGGTACCAGCAAATAGACCAATGGAACAGCATACAAGTCCAGAAATAGACCAAACTACACAAGGACATTTTTTGTATGATAAACATAGCTTTTTAAAGAACTGGTGACAGAAGATGGACTTTTTAGTGAATGGCGAAGACAAAACTAAACAGCTATTAGGAAAAAGAAACTATTGGGTCCAGATCCCATGCTACATACCTGAATAAACTCCAAATCGATCAGAGTTTAAACTGTAGAAAAAATAATAATTGCATGCAAGTACTTAACATTTTTTAAAAAGATAAATTCCTTTGTATCCTGGGAGCGGGGGAATGAATACAACCACATAAAAATAAAGGGTTTTTTGAATAGTAGAAAACATTATAGGAAGGAGCAAAAAAACAGCAATGACAACTGGGAGAAAATATTTTTAACGTACTTCACAGACAGAGGGCTCGTTTTCTTAACATATAAAGAACTCTCAAAAAACCGGGAAGAAAAATGCCAAAAAACAAAACACAACAAAAACGATAAAACTATAACAATGGGCAAAATAAACGGGTCATATAAAATTTATAAAAAATGACCCTTTACTATGCAGAAAAATGCTCTCCACTCGTAACAGAAGAAAAGCACCACCCAGTTTAACTTCAATGAAGCTTTAGAGTCTGTTCTAATACCTGATAGGACTAATCATCCTCATTGTTTTTATTTAAAAAAAAAAACTAAAGAAGCTTGACGTTTTTGTGATGTTGGGTCTTATTATCCAGGATGAGTCTTTATTTGTGTCATTCAGAAGTGTTTTCTTCATAAAGTCTTCAAAATGTTCCTGTCTTATTTGTTTCTAGGTATTTAATTTTTTTTAATTGGTCTTTTAAGTTGGGATGTTCTTTTCATTACATCCTCTTAACTGATTGTGCTTGGTAAATATGAAAGTTATTAATTTATATATACTAATTTTGAACCTTTGGGTTGTTGTTGATTCACTTGGATTTCCTAGATGTGTTGTTGTTGTGTGCTGATTCTGAGTCATAGTGACCCTATAGGGCAGAGTAGAACTGCCCCATAGGGTTTCCTAGGCTGAAATCTTTATGGGAGCAGATTGCCACATCTTCTCTCCCACAGAGCGGCTGGTGGGTTCAAACCTTTGAGCAGTCAAGCATTTAATCGTTACACCACCAAGGTTCCTTTTCCCAGGTGTACAATTCTACAATCTGAAAATAGGAATTGTTTTACCTCCTTCAGTCCCTGTGTGGTGAAAACAGTTAAGTGCTAGGCTACTCAGCAAAAGTATGTCGGTTTGAACTCACCTAGGGGTACCTCAGAAGAAAGGCCTGGTGATCTGCTTTCAAAAGTTCACAACCATGGAAACTCTACAGAATGCACTTCTGCAGTAAAACACCTGGGGTCGCCATGAGTCGGAATTGACTCACTGGCAACTCTTTTCCCCATTGTTTATATTTCTCATTTCTGTCTCTTATCTAATTTCATTCATTAATATCTCCAGGACAATGTTAATTAATCCTGCTAAAATATGTCCTCTTCCCAACTTGCTGGGACTGATTTTAAAGTTTTTTCATGATGCTGACTGCGGGTGTGAAATAAGTTTATTTTATTTTGTTAAGGAAGTATCCAAACCAAGTATTCCGGTGTGTTTATCAAAAATGGAGGTTGAATTTTATCAAATGCCTCTTCTCAATCTAGGGAAATTATTTTATTTTTCTCTTCATACCAGTTAAGAGGGTGAATTGTGTTAATAGATCTCCTAATACTGAATTAGCCTAGGACTTCTGAACTATGTCACATTGGTCATAATGCATTCCATCCATATGCTGCTTGGAATTTTCTATCACCATTCCTAAGTGATATTGGACTGTATTTTCTTTTAAATATGATCTTTAAAATGATTAAAAGTATTTGGCATCCTCTGGAATCAATTTTGTTTTTTTTTATAAAGTTGATTTTTTATTTTATACTTTTGAATTTATTTGCAAAGAGTTAGGCAATGCAGACACCATTCTTCTATTTTCTACTGTTTTTGTGTATTGTTTCCTTTATGTGGCTGTCTTAGTCATCTAGTGCTGCTATAACAGAAATACAAGTGGGCGGCTTTAACAAGCAGAAATTTATTCTTTCACAGTTGAGAAGGCTAGAAGCCCGAATTCAGGGTGCCAGCTCCTGGGCAATGCTTTCTCTCTCTGTCAGCTCCAGGGGAAGGTCCTTGTCGTCAAACTTCCCCGGGTCTAGGAGCGTCTCTGTGGAGGGACCCCAGGTCCAAAGGAGGCACTCTGCTCCCAGTGCTTCTTTCCTGGTAGCATGAGGTCCCTATTTCTCTGCTTGCTTCTCTCTCATGAGAGGTAAAAGGTGATGCAGGCCGCACCCCAGGGAAACTCGCCTTACATCTGATCGGGGCTGTGACCTGAGTAAGGGTATTGCATCCCACCTTAATCCTTTTGACATAACCTAATCTTGCCTTGTTAACCATAAGCAGAGATTAGGAAAATTACGGCAGATCACAAAATTTTGGACAACCACACAATACTAGGAATCATGGCCTAGCCAAGCTGATACACATTTTTGGGGGACACAATTCAATTCATAACAGTAGCTTATTTTTCTGTTTAATTTTCCCCTAGATTACTTTAACTAGCTAGTATCTGTTATATATTTTCTCATAAAGTCAGCTTTTGGGTTAAAGATTCACTTCTTGTTCTCTATTTTTTTCAATTTATTAATTTCAGTTTTTATTAGTTTGTTATTCCTATGCTAATTTCTTGAGTTCAATGCTTATTTTGTCAGCTTTTACTTTTGTGTGGTTATTGCTGGATGTATTTAAGGCAGTGAATTTTCCTGTTAGCATTGCTTTCTTCTTATAATAGGTCTTGGTGTATAATATTTTCATCATCCTCTAAATAATCTGTGATTAGAGTTTATATTTTATTTCTTTAACCTGGGTTGTTTTAGCCAGTATGGATATTTGCATTGTGGCCTGGGAATGTTGTCTGTAATATATCTTATTGCAGCATAAAAAAGGTGTTTTTTTTTGTTTCTGCCATTATGGTTAATTTTTGTGAATGTTCCATGGATACTTGGTAAGAACAGGCAATCTAATTTCAGGGTACAGTCTCAAAATAAATTGATCAGATTCATTTGATTATGTTTATATAGTGAATATACTTACACTTTTGGTTCCTTGATCTGCCATGCACTGAGAGAAGTGGATTAATCTCTCCTTTGTAAGTAAATTCTGTCCATTTTTAGTTTTATCCAGTATAGTTTAGCTTGGTAAATACTGAAACTTTGTTGGCTCCATTGATAGGCATAACCAATAAGTCTTCGTTTTAAATTCATTAAATTTAACATCGTGCCAAGATGTTTCCTTGCCAAACTTTGTGATCAGTCCCGTCTACTCAACCCCTGGTCCCTGGCAAATACTGATCTGCTTTCTATTACTATGATTTTCCCTTTTGTAGAATTTAATAGAAATGGATTCATATTGTATGTAGTCTTTTGTGTCTGACTTAAAGAGCAGTGAGATACATTCATATTGTTGCATTATCGATAGTTAATTATTTCCTTTTATTGGTGGGTAGTATTTCATCGGGTGATACAGCGCAGCTTTTCATCCATTCCACAGCTGAACATTTGGATTGTTTCCAGTCTTGGGCTATTATGAATAAAACCACTATGAACATCATACAAAATCTTGTGTGGACATCTATTTTTATTTCTCTTTGATAAATACCCAGGAATGAAATCAATGGGCTATATGGTAAGTGTATAATTAACTTCATGAGAAAGGCCAAATTGTTTTCCAAAGTGGCCATACAATTTTGCATACCCACAAGCAATGTATGAGCGTGCCAGCTGCTACACATCCTCGCTAACACTTGGGACTGGCAGTTGTTTTATTTTTAGCCAATCTAGATCTTGTGTAGTGGTATCTCATCCACTGTTTCAATTACTTTTTCCCTAATTGCTAAGGATATTGAGCATATTTTCATTCCTTATTTGGCATTCATGTATTTTCATTGGTGAAGTGCCTTTTCAAATCTTTTGTCCATTTGTCCATTGGGTTGTTTGTTGTAACAGTATCAGCTACTTCAATTTTTCCTTTTGTCTTTGTTATTGAGCAGTTTTATAACGATGTGCATACATGTGATTTTCTTTGTGTTTATTCTGCTTGGGATTCATAGCAATTCTTTTTTTTACAGAGAAAAAATTATAAAGGTAATGTGAGATATGGAGGATGTTACCTTCCTCAAAAGAGGCTCTACCTCTGATTATGGCAGGCAGCTAGGCTTGGGACACTTGCAATGCCAAAAAAAAAACCCAAACCTGTTGCTGTCGAGCCAGTTCCGACTCATAGTGACCCTATAGGACAGAGTAGAACTGCCCCTATAGGGTTTCCAAGCAGTGCCTAGTGGATTTGAACTGCCGACCTTCCAGTTAGCAGCCGAACCCTTCACCACTACGCCACCAGGATTTCCCTTGCAATGCCAGATTCCCTTAATTCAGTCAGAAACTGCACTAATTTGAATGAGGCCTCAGGGTTTGTGAAACTCAGTCTATTTCTGGTTTATTCTTCCTGCCCTAGTGCACTCCTTACACAGAGTGGCTCTGGCAGGGTGTGCCAAGCGCCCTCCTAACTTTTTTTTTTAATATAAGGATTAAAACATATAATTGTTTAGAACAAAATATAGAAAATAAATTTGTAAGTTCTTTTAAAACATACAAAAAGTAGAAACTATAAAGTAAAAATTCATAATCTGACATTATGTTATAACTCATAAAAAAGATATTCACAATGCAGATAACCTACAAAGTACTGGATCCAGATTATGTAAAGAACTTCTCAAAAAACAGTAAGAAAATAGTGGATAAAACAATAGAAAAATGGGGAAAATGATGAAAAGGCAATTCACAGAAGAAAGTGAAAGCTGAGTAAACATAGGAAGTAGTTTGTGCAAAACACTTAAATATCCATAAACAAAAAATAAATAAATTTTGATATATTCATGTAATGGAATACTGTACAGCAGTGAAATTAAATAAACTTGAGTTCTACGTATCAAAATGTATGAATTTCAGAAATTTGAAATGGAATGACACAAACAACTTGGAAACAAATGAATTCAATGTGTCATTTTTATAAATTTAAAAGCATGCAAGACAATACCATATACTGCTTAAGGATACATACATATATAATAAAAACATAAACAAACACATTGAATTAATGAACAGCAAATTCAGGGTGATGATTACATTTGAGTTAGAAGGAAGGGGGGTAACTGGGGAGGGTCTGAAAAGCAGGAGGTAACTATATTTTATTTCTAGCTGACTGGTGATAATGTGGGTCTTTTTCTACTTTTCTCGTCTTAAATACTGTATAATAAATTTAGAAAAATAACGTGTGTGTGTGTAGTGGAAGACTATGAAGAACATTTAAGCAGGATAAAAAGATGGAGAAGGAGGAGGTACCACTTTTAAGAGGATCGTTTCGGCTGCTGTGTTAAAGCAAGAGTTGAAGCAAGGAATTCAAATTGAAGGCTATGCCAATAACCTAGGTAGGAGCTAAAAGTGGCTTCTTTTATGGTGGGAGTGGTAGAGATAGTAAAAAGTAGTTGGGCTTCATAAATACTTTGAAAGCAAAGCCAACAGAATTTTTGGTGGGTTTGACATAGGGTGTGAGAGAGATTAAGAAAAATTAAGATGATGCCAGATTTTGTGATCTAAGAAAATGGTTGAATGGAATTTCCATTTACTCAGGGGGAGTACTAGAGGAGGGGAAAGTTTTATAGGAGGAGAAAGCAAGGGGACAAGTTGTGTTTGAGATGCTATGTCCAATAGACACATCAAGTGAGTAGTTGGACATATGAGCCCGGAGTTTAGGGAAGAGGTTAAGGCAGCAGAATAATGGGGCTAGTTTTTCATCCTGCAGATGAGTCACAGGATTATCTGCCTACTTTACAAAAGGAAAATAAGAAAAACAAAACCAAGACATTAACTTAGCAAGCATTTTAAAAACATTTATTTATGGACAACTGAACCATGTCACAACAAGTCGATTCTACTGCTAGAAAATGAGTACGGAAAAACACAACCTCATAAAGAAGAAAAGTTAATAGATGTCATCTTTTTTTTTTTTTTAATGCATGGTGTTTGAACTTCTTTGTAATGGTATATTTCTACTATAAATGTAAATGTATATGTACAATATTTGAAGGCATAAAGATAGTTTTTAAGGTTTCATATTCTAGTTAATAACTACAATTCTAATTGTTCTTTAATACCTAATAGCTGATTTTGTCTTCTCTAGTCATTTTGTAAACTGAAATGTATTAATTGATGTTCATGGCCCTATTCCTAAGACTCACAAATCAAAATAAATGCCATATTCTAGCCAGATCAAAAGTGTAGTGATGTTTGAAAATGAACACAAAGAACTGTTACCATATAAACTAGATGGTATCAACTATTACATTGTATATATGATAAAATTAGTACAAAGTATTTAACGAGATTAAGTTAACCACTTAATTATACAGAAAAAAAATCTTTTACATACTGGATTAAAAGTTTATAGAATAAACAGAAGTATTTGGTTAAGCATTCAGCTGCTAACCAAAAGGTCAGCAGTTCGAACCTCTAGCTGCTCTGCAAGAGAAAGATGTGGCAGTTGGCTTCTGCAAAGATTTAGAGCCTTGGAAACCCTATGGGGCAGTTCTATTCTGTCCTATAGTGTGGCTGAGTCAGAGTCGACTTGACAGCAATGAATTTGGTTTTTGGTATGGTGTTTTCAAACTGACATTAAACATTGCTTAACTGGCTAGCAGTTCTCTTAGTGCAGAAATATATATATGGAAACCCTGGTGGTGTAGTAGTTAAGAGCTACGGCTGCTAACCAAAAGGTTGGCAGTTCAAATCTACCAGCCGCTTCTTGGAAACCCTATGGGGCAATTCTCCTCTGTCCTATAGGGTCACTACGAGTTGGAATCAACTTGACAGCAACGGTTTTTTATATATATATATATATATATTTAATTCTCAAAGAAGAGCAAAATAAAACTTTAATTCATGGTTACATAGTTGGCTGGAAAAATGCCAGTTTGACCTCGAAGTTTTCCTTCCCACCAATCAAAATGTGAATCGGTTTTTGATATAACTGTGATCCTATCTCCAGCTTGAAATTTCAAATCTCCCGGCTGCTGTCCTTCAAAAGAATATAGGGCTGTCACCTCTGTAGGTTGCTGGGAATTGCCTAAAATGAGAAAAAAAGTATTTATTCACATTTTTTAGAGGAAATACTGGGGTGCATATATGTAAAATGCAAACTCAGCGCTTAGAGCCTGGTAGCTAAGACAAACGATAGAGCCAACGACTAAGACGCTGGCAGAATTCACAGCATTCGTTTTGTTAAGTCTTCTTTTGATTATACATCACATTATTGAACTTATATTTTTCTCCTTTCGAAAGCACAATTGTTGGGCAATAACATTTCCCACATCTCCATGAGCCCTGATGCCGCAGTAGTTAAGAGCTCAGCTGCTCGAATCCACCAGCCACTCCTTGGAAACCCTATGGGGCAGTTCTACTCTGTTCTATAGAGTCAATGAGTCGGAATTGACTTGACAGCAGTGGGTTTGGTTTTGGGTTTACGTAGGTTAGAACTGCACAGTATTATACACTTAACTATGTATTTAGCAAATGTTTGTGGTTAAAATTATTCGAATTTTGAATAAGCTATCAGATAATATTATTTACATTTTTCTCATTTAATAGAGTAGCTGTAATGGCTTCCGCGAATTACAGCCACTGGAGAAAAGCTGGTATTTATGCCCATGATTGTGTTATAGGAGATGAAATCTGGAAATCTTACTCTATACTAATGGATTTTAAGGATTCCAGCTCAGACGCTTCCAGTTTGGATGTATTTTACTGTTACATTAGCGAATATTCATATTTTTCTCTCCCCTGATGTCACAGCTGTTTTCACATCTGTACTCATTTGATCCTTTCTCTCAATATCTGATATGCAATTTAGATGAGGACAACTGGAAGCATATTTACAGATGCTTAAAAAGGATTTAACACAATATCTGGAATTAAATGCACTGTGTTGGGAAAAATACTTTGAGAATCAAACGGCTAACGTGAGTAAAAGACAGGAAAGACATCGGCTGTGAAACATCGTAAGAAACATAAAGCAAACGGTCATTTTCTGTGCACATATCTACACACTTGAATGCTTCTATGTTTCATGTAATTTTGCACATAAATTAGGCAGTTAGATTCTTGTTACATGCATCTAAGTGCAGAGATGCAGAAAACATAAGTAACGGAATTCTAAAATCAGTTATTTATTTGAACTCCTGATACTATACAAAAGAAAAAAAAACCCCTGAATTTGGACTTTCAGTAGGAAATAAAAATAGTAAACACTTTAATTACAATTAAACTACATTGACAGAGTCACTGAATTTGTAGCTCACACAAGATGGTGCTACAGTCCTTTCCAGAAAGCACGTGGTATCTAGTTCTTTGATTTCTTCTAAAGTAGATAATAACTAATATAATTACATTAGAAATACTACTAGTGTAATTAGTTTTTTCTTTAATACGGAGAATTATCCATATTTTATATTTAATTTTAGCCTAATAATTGTAAGGAACAAGGTTAAAAGAATGTCACAAAAGAAAAACTGCGACACAGTCTGGAAATAATCAATGCAAGTTAAACAACTGCTAATTACATAAAGAAAGAGTCATCACTGAATACTATGAAAATTAACTGTGACACTAAATTGATACGGACCACATACAACACAGTACTCATACTGCTTGTCACTGTCATTAGTTCAGAAGAATCTAAGTTAATGTTACAGAAAAAAAATCATTTCTGAAGATTATTCTCATCAATAATTCTATTCATGACATTCTATATAAAAGTTCAGTCTTGAATAACCAAGCCCGATCAATGAAAATCCTCAACTAACTCCATTCTTCCTTCTCCCTCGTCCCATCAGAAAGAAGCAAATGAAGGATACATGTGAATATGGGGGAATGTTCCGGAAGTCATATTCATTTCAGCTGCCAGAGACTTATACACTTGTAGCACTATTTATACAATCACAAATGAGTAAGAACGATGATTATCCTAATAATATATAGCAATCAATGTGTATATAATAAGAGCAGCTACTCTTTACTGAAAACAGCACTTTATATATGCTCCACTTATTTCACTTATTCATATTCTTTAAAATGGGGATAGTAACACTAGCTCTCTGGAGTTTCTATTAGTATCCCCATTTTAAAGAATATGAAACTGAGACTTAGGGATGTTAAGTTATTTGCCCAAGGTCAGAGAGCTAGTAAATGGTAGGGGTGAGATTTGAATCTAGGGAGTTTGTCTCCAGGCACTTCTAATCACTATTTACATTCTACTCAAACATTCTCAGTAACCACACACATATTAAATTGTGCTCAACAGATTGAACTTATATTTATCAGAGTATTTTATTTTTGTTAGGCAAATTTTCAAGGAGAATTAATATATTATCCTGGATCACTGAGTTATCCAGACTATACAAGTAATAATACTATCTGATGTTGATGATCCTGGGTACTCACTGATAACTGAATTAATCTTCACTGGTTTTAGGAATATATCTTATGAAGAATAATTAGAGGAAGAAAGATATTATGAACTAAAGAAGAGAAAGACAGAGAAGACCACATGCAGACCTGATTCAATCCCTGCCATCTGACAAACTAATGCTCACCAAGACAGGTGGTTGTCTAATTTCTTCTGAATTGCAGATTTCAAATGAAATAATGGATAAAGTAGTGATGGGAAACTTTTGGGTATAAAGGCAAAATAGATCATTTTGAGTTGCAACAGACAGCAACTAGGTTATTGTCGGGTTTGAGGAGGTCAATATCTAGCATTCTTTTCCCCCACTCAGGTTTTGAGCAGAAGTAAGACTGATGGGGTATGCTTACTGGTAGAGCTACAGAAGAATGCAAGTAAGGTGTGTGGTTACTACATATTTCTGAATTTTGACCCAATGAATCAGACAGACCTATCCATCTCATACCTGGATAGTGCAAACAGTTAAGTGCGTGGCTACTAACAGAAAGGTTGCTGGTACAAGTCCTCTCAAAGGCCCCTTGAAAGAAAGCTTGGCAATCTACTTCCGAAATATCACAGCCATTGAAATCCAATGGAGCACAGTTCTACTCTAACATACATGGGGTCGTCATGACCAGCGTCTACTCCATGACAACAACCAATGACCTGCATGAAGACAGGCACTCTTGGGAGCATGACTGTGTTCTGAAATATCAGTTCAAAGCCATGGAACTTCATGCCATATTGTCACGTGTCCCCACACCCCTAACCTAGTAAGTTCAAAGTGACTTAAAGTTTCTCTTTATTGAAAATAAATTTCCATAAGGTGAAGTTTAATATCCAAAAAAGAACTCATTAAAAAAATAAAGTTGACCAAGGAAACAAATCCTTTCATGAAGAATGTCTTGATCATCAGAAAGCAAACCCCATTGTTAGGCTAATCACAGAGCTCTTCCCTTCTTAGTGATTAAAAAAAACAAATCCGTTACCCTTGAGTAGATTTCGACCCATTGAGTTTCCATGGAGCAGCTGGTGGATTCTAACTGCCGACCTTTGGTTAGCAACCAAGCTCTTAACCACTACGCCACCAGGGCTCCTTCTGAGCCATACATTCCTTTAAATTTTATCTGCCTGTGCTTAAAATAAATCTGAAGGATCTTCGAAACCATTGGACATTTGCATTCTAATATTCCAGTTTAATTAAAAAAGAGGTTATTTAGCCAAATCAGGGCTAAAGTCAACATGAAACAGAGTTAGATTACAATCAGCCTTCAGTGATTGGCAGCTGCCCGAGGCTCACAAATCAGGGAAGCGAGGTCCATGGGGAGCATCCCTGTTGTACTTCCACTTACTTGGGGCGGCTAATTCACTCTCTCACTGGAGCCTGCATAATGTAACCCATGTGCAGCCAACACAGCTGGCCCCAGACATATTTCAGGAGACGAATCTCAGCCTTCGGAAGGTCCGCTTCAAGAAAGCAACCTTAACTAAAAGAATGCAGCCTTTGGTTTAGTTGAGCCCTTTGTTGTTGTCAAACTGTAGTGACGGGTGGTTACGCTGACTCTGGCCGCTCAAGTTGCCCACGTCATGTGCTGCCAATTCCTCAGAGAGGGGAGGTCCACAGGCTTTGGGGACCATGTTCCCGTGTGAGGATGGATGGTGAGCTAGCCAGACCCTGCCTGCTGAGGTAGACCACTGGTTCTCAACCAGGGGCAGTTCTGTCCACCAGGGCAATGTCTGGAGACATTTGGTTGTCACAACTGGGGAAAAAAAAAACCCACTGCCATTGAGTCAACTCCGACTCAAAGCAACGCTACAGGACAGGGTAGAACTGCCCCATTGAAAGTTTCCAAGGCTGTAAATCTTTACAGAAGTAGACTGCCACATCTGTCTCCCACAGAGCTGTTGGTGGGTTCGAACCGCTGACCTTTTGGTTAGCAGCCAAGGGCTTAACCATTGCGCCACCTGGGCTCCTTAATTAGGAGGAGGGTACTACTAAATATACTACAATGCATAGGTCAGGTCCCCACAGTAAAGAATTATGCAGCCCAATGTCAATAGTGCCCAGGTTGAAAAATCCTGTGACAGAAAATTATAGTATGGATGATAGGTGGGCAATGAATGTTGGCATATTGAGGGCATGGACTTCCAGGTATGGAAAAATGTTCCTTCAAGAACCCGCAGAGGCAGGTCCGGTAGATCGGACTGTGTAAGGCTCGTCTCACTGACAGGCCTGAGAAGCCTTTTGCTGGACCTTCCAAATGGCACAAAATGAAAGATCAGTGGGAGAATGCTACGTGCAGTTTGGAGGACTATCATTATGGCTGACGTCCCCGGTGTAAAGCTGTGGATTGTCTCTGTGGGTGTGTAACAAGTTTGAGAGCTAGCGCAGCGGGAGGACAGAGTGGTTGGCTTAAATGAGTTTTCAAATTAAGTATGGGTCAATCCCATGTACACTGGGACTTTTCTCTGGCAAGGATAGTCTATCAGGATATAGAGAAGTCTTTGAGTAGTTTAAGTGATTCCATAAGGGCTTTTTAAAAAATACAGTGATGTAAAGTAAGTTTTAGTTTAAAAATAGATCTTAAATCTTCTCTTTCATTTTTTTCTCCAAAATCTCATCTATGGAGGAAGGGATACAAGAAATTAATATTAATATTAACCTGGCATCTCCTAAGTATGTTGCCGTTTTAACTTACTTTAGCCTCAATGCACATCGTGTGTCTCAGTGGGGGCTGGTGGGATGCTGCGATGCTGAACAGGTTTCAGCAGAGCTTCCAGGTAACACAGGCCTGGTGATCCACTTGTGAATATGAACCCTCTGTGGATCCCAAAAGTCCAATCCACAACCAATCTTGGCAATGGCACAGGACTGAGCAGAGATTTGTTCTGTTGTGCACGGGGTCACCATGAGTTGGGGTGACTCCATGGCAGCTAATAACAACAACAATATAAAAACCAACCAACCAACCATGGGTGATGACATTATCTTCAGATGAACGGCTCTTAAATGAAAGTATTGGGATTTAAATCTAAGTCTTTGACTCCAGAATGCACTTGGTCTTTTGCTATTTACTATTAAGCATTTTCCCTTGGTGCTCTTTATGAGATATTTCTAATATATATTAGGCACCTAGGCGATAGGTACAAATTTAGAAAATCATAACGTGTGAAAAGGGTGGCGCAGTGGTTAAGAGCTCAGGCTGCTAACCAAAAGGCCGGCAGTTTGAATCCACCAGCCACTCCTTGGAAACCCTATGGGGCAGTTCTACTCTGTCCAACAGGGTTGCTATGAGTCGGAATCAACATGAGGGGCAAAGGGTTTGGTTTTTTTTGGGTATCCCAATTTAATATTACAAAGCCATTCTTTTAGGAATGCATAGCCTTTGTTCTGTTGTAGCTAACTTCCTCCCCTCCGCACCCATCCTGAACAACTTCAGAACATCTATCGACCCTGTCAAGTTTAAGACCCTCTCTGTACCAGTGCCAGCTGCCCTCAAGTCAACTTCAACTCAAGGAGACTGCATGTGTGTCAGAGTAGAACTGTG
This sequence comes from Trichechus manatus latirostris, assembly GCF_000243295.1. Taxonomy (NCBI): domain Eukaryota; kingdom Metazoa; phylum Chordata; class Mammalia; order Sirenia; family Trichechidae; genus Trichechus; species Trichechus manatus. Next base: position 20,799,423 of record NW_004443959.1, on the reverse strand, counting down.
CTCCATAGGGCTTTCAATGGCTGATTTTTTGGAAGTACGTCACCAGGCCTCTCTTCGAACGTGCCTCCAGTGGACTTGAACCTCCAAACGTTCAGTTAGCAGCCCAGGAACTCCTTAATTTGCTAGATACGTAAGGCTACAATCTAATCCTAACAATCTTTAAAAATAAAAACCTGAGTAATGTAAAAGTCTAGGTGTTTATGCTACTTTAACATAAACATCTATATCTTAGCCACTTCTACTTTTACAAGACATGAACTCAAAGGTCAAACTTTTGACAATCTCAATAATCTTTAACATGGCCTTGAGCCACAAGAGTGAATAAATAAATAACCCTTTTAGAACTTTCAAATGAATTCCAGTGCGCTTAAGACCATAAGCAGAAGCCTTGTTCCATAGTGGAGGCCTTAGGCATCACATTAACTCTGCACACACACTCTATCCTTTGTACTTCTCAGGTCCGCTCAGGGGAGAGAGAGAACTATGAAGGAAAAGGCTGCCAGAAGCAGGCTCGGTTACAACAAAGCCAGAGCCTGAAGCAAGAAGACAGATAAAACCTAAATCCATCAAGAAAAGGCTGACTTCTATTCAGTGGACTCTGTTTAAGTTTCAAAATATTTTTATCTTCCTGATAGAAATTCTTAAAAAGTATTTGGCTGCCTAATTACCTTGATGTTTTATTTACATGGAATGTTGATTAATTCCCCAATACATTTATTAAGCCAGTAGTGTAAAGCTTTCTGCTTCCAGAGGCGTAACTACTCCACGTGAAGAAATGCCTACAGTATTACACTACTGTTTAACTTCTCCTCAGTGTGTGGCCCATTCACATTTGCAAACAATTTCTTGATCCTTTCAAAGAACGTTTTCTAAAGAACGCTGGAATAAGATGGGTTGAAAGGAGTATTTTTATTATAGGAAATCCTAGTAAGTTTTATGATGCAGTTCCCAGTAACGGTAAAGCATTTGAATTGAAAAGTAAAAGAAAAATAATTCCTTAAAAATATAAAATTCATGGGGCTAAAACCCAGAAAAAAATACAGTAGGAATTAAATTGTAATTTAAAATTAACAAACTTTGGCATTCTATTCCCTTTAGATATTCAGAAGCTTCTAAGCAACTAGTCTTTAAAAGATCACGTGAACATCAACCAGCAACTTACATCCTGGCTCCCAGGAGTGAACAGCATTTAGCTCTTGAGATCTGTCTGGCTCAAGTGTTCCTCTTGCATATAACTGTACTCCTTAAAGTTCTGTAATCGCTCTCATTTATCTCAAATTAAAAGTGAGCAAGAGAACAAAAGCATAGCATTTTTTTAAGGAAGTATTGTTCAAAATAATTTGGAAGTCCTATAAATCAAAGAGGGACTGAACATTTTTTTCCCAGAGATTTTTATAAAGTGGTTAAGAGCTTGGCAGCTAACCAGAAAGAAGCTCAGCAGTACAAATCCATCAGCGGCTCCTTGGAAACCCTATGGGGCAGCTCTATTGCATCCTATACGTAGGGTCATTATGAGTCGGAATTGACTCGACAGCAATGAGTTTGGCTTCTTCGATTATCAGATTAATTTGAAAGTTTGCGATTTTAAGATAGATACAAATTATTTTTAAGACAGAGACATTTTTATTTACCAACATCCTCATGATAGCTGGAAAGTGCAGGATAGAGCTTATATTCATTTCTGCTACCTGCAAAAAAATTGGGAGGGGATATATAAAACTCATTAATTTGTAGTATATAATAGATATAAAAACACCAAGTCATGCACTTGTTAAATAAATATTTTAAATTAAATGACAGAAATAGAATTATTTGATGATGCTTTAAATCAAGAGGTATGCCTGAATAAACCCAGAGAATACACTGATATAAGACATGATAAATATAAAGGAATGACATACAAGTACACAAACTGTAACTCATGGCCTGTTTAGTACATGTGTGGAAAACACAGAAACATCTCTTTACAAAAAACAACTGTAAAAGGATCTGATTTGAAAAGAAAACAAACTTGTAACTCCCAAGTCAGTGATTTTCCAAACATTTTTGCTTGAAATTAATATAATTTTTAAACAGCAGGTATTCAATTGTAAGAGCATTCCTGAGTGGTGCAAACAGCTGATCACTCAGCTATGAACCAAGAAGTTGGCAGTTCGAATCCACCCAGAGGTGGAAAGACCCGGAAAATGTTACAGTCATTGAAAAGTTACGGAGCACAGTTCTAGTCTGAAACTCATGAGGTTGCCATGAGTCAGAACTGACTCATGGCAACAGGTTTTTGGTTTTTAACAAAATTGTTCAATACAAGTTTATACAAAATTGTTCAATATAAGTTTATAGAATATTGTTCAATACAAGTTTATACAAAATTTTTCAATATAAGTTTATACAAAATTGTTCAATACAAGTTTAAATGGTAGGAAGGGGTGTTACTTTTTAGCCTATTTCAAATATCAATTACTTAAACAACGTATCTCTGTTTTAAATATATCTAAAAGAATCTACATATTCCACTGATCTGAAATCCATCATCCATTAAAGGAAATCAACAAGCTGTTTTTTAATAGTCAAAAATTATATAGTGTTCATTTTTAATTTTCAAATCATATTTGCATTCCACTTGCCCCAAAGATATTAGACTAATGTATTAATACTATATTTTTGCAGGTAACAGTTTCTGCAACAAAAAATTTGTACATAAATTTTTTTTTTGCATGTTTAGTAAGTATAAATCTCTATTAAAAATTTCTTCACAATTGAGTTACTATTATAAACATTATTGGACAGAATAAATCAAAATCTTAATTACATTATGAATTCGATAACTTACTGAACATAAAAAGTAAAATTTTATTTGAAATACATCTCTTAAGAGATGTGTGGGATGTTTTACAACTAGTTGATGTATGCCGTTGTTGTTGGCTGCTCCCAGGCATGTGTGACACCCCCTGTGTGCCGAGTGGAACTACTCCACAGGGTTTTCAAAGATGTGAGCTTTCAGAAGCAGATCGCCAGCTTGTCTTCCAAGGCACCTCTGGGTAGGTTCAAACCGCCAACCTCTTGGTTAGTAGTCTAGTGCTTACCAGTTTGTACTGTTCATATATACAGGATGACTATTGCTTATTGCTAGAATGACATATAATCAAGATAAAATTGTATCTTAGTTTTTTTGGTAGATACAGGTGCTAATAAAGCTAATTTTTATACAAACTAGAGAGTACTAGAAAGAGTTTTGTTACAGCAGTATCATTTAATTCTTTTATATTCTTTCTGAGATACCCCCCAAAAAAACTGCCATTGAGTTGATTCCAATTCACAGTGACCCTACAGGATACAGTAGAAGTGCCCCACAGGATTTCTAAGGAGCAGCTGGGGGATTCGAACTGCTGACCTTTTGCAGCCTGAGCTCTGAACCACTGCGCCACCAGGGCTTCTCTTTCTGAGACAGAGGCCAACAACAAAACCCTAGTTCTCTGTCACCAAAACAACAATAATACAGCATAATTTACAAAATAAAATAATAAAATATTACTATGAAAATGTTTTGTTTTGGCAATAAATAACTGTGATTTTAAAATAATTAACATATAATTACTATCGTATTATTATTATTATAAACACCAATGACAATTCCATTAGGTCCTTCTTCAGTTTCACTGAAAGCAAAGAAAGGGAAATCACCCCACTTACAAAAGGATCTGCTACTCAGACCATTCATTAACTCTATGCCATCATCAAAAAATCTGTATTTCAAAATGCATCACCATTCTTATACTTTGGGGGCAATGAAGCAGTAAGATTCAGAATGGTTTGCCAAAAACAAAAGCAGTTGCTGTCAAGTCAATTTTGACTCATAGTGACCCGTGTGTGTCAGAGGAGAACTGTGCTCCACAGGGTTTTCAATAGCTGATTTTTTGGAAGTAGATCACCAAGTCTTTCTTCCGAGGCACCTCTGGGTGGACTCGAACTGTCAACATTTTTGTTAACAGCCAAGTGCATTAACCGTTTGTACCATCCAGGGACTCCCAAGACGGTTTAGGGGTTTACTTTTCTTTGGAAAGTAGGAAAAGGACAATTGTGCAAAGAGAAAAGATGGAGAGGGTGGCCTGCATGTCATGTTCTCGACTGGATCTGCTTTAATGAAGAACGTATCCTGGAGCTGAAGATTCGGAAATTGTATCTCTTAAATTATCTGTGCCCAAATGCCCTTTGGTGGTCTTTGCATACCCTTAGAGATAGGTGCACACCAGTCTGAAGACCACAGACCTACGAAGCTTATGAAGAGAAGAATATTGCAATAAACATTGCTAGTGGTGAGGAGGAGGAATAAAAATATCTGAAGAGAATCTATTTTAAAAAACCAAACTGACTGGAAGAGATTTTGGATATGTGACCGGATATAAGAAAAACAAAATATGTGTAAATTAATAGATTTTTCTCCACTATAATAAGCACTCTCAAACAGAAATGGAAAAGTACATTCCATTTACCAGGGCAAACCAAAAATACAAAGTACTTAGAAATAAATTTAACAATCAAGGCACAAAAACTATGAAGTCTTGTTAAAGGACATAAAATATCTCAACAAATGAAAAGCATAAAATTGGAAGATTATTAAACTAATTAATTACTACTTACAATATTATTGCAATTAGTAACAAAATTACAAAGTTAATATAAGCACGTGATATTATCTTAACTAGAATCACGTATCAGGGGAGGAGGAGAGAATAGATAAAATGATCTTAAAGTATATGAAGAAGATTATTATACTAATTAATTAATACATGTGATATTGTTGCAACTAGGAACCCAAAATTATAAAATTAATATAAGCACATGATATTATCTTAACTAGATCACATATTGGAGGAGGAGGAGAGAATGGATAAAATGATCTTAAAGTATATGAAGAACGAATGTCCAGTAATTGCCAATATACCAGATAAACTAAAGACTTGGTTGTAAAAATACAAATATTGCAAGAAAAATCGAGGGGACGGTGCATAAAATCTGGAGGAAGACCTTTTTAACCATGACTAAAAAATCAAAAACTATTAAAAAGTAGATGCTAGATAGGATTTGACATAAAATTTCATCTTTTATATAGTAAAGTATACGGCAAAAGAGATCAATAGGCAAGTGATACACGTAGAAAGAAGCTGTAACCCAAATGACAGGCAAAGCCCTTAATACACAAAGCACCCCCATAAGCTGAGAAGGCAACAAATATATCAATGGAAAACACGGACTAATGAAATGAAGAGGTTTTTTAGAGAAGGTCAAGTCCCAAACACCGGAAAATATAGGAAGAGATGTTCAAATCAACTGATAAACAAAGGAAAAACACAAGCCAATTAACAACAGATAGAACCAGCCTGCAGATTGACAAATATTTTAAAATGTCCCAACATCAATCATGGTGGAGAATGTGAAAAAGCTACCCACGTATATGGCTGGTGACACTCTGCAGTAGCAAAAACTTTTTAAAAAGCAATCTATCGTTATCTAGTGAAGTTTTAAAAATATATCCTTTGACCTATCATGTTCACTTCTGATAATCTATCTCAAAAAAATAAAAGCTCCAGTATATAGAGACATTAATTTAGGAGTATGTTAATTGTGGCACTGTTACAAGGAGCCCTGGTGGCACGGTGGTTAAAGTGATCGACTGCTAACTGAATGGTCAGCGGTTCGAAACCACCAGTGGCTCCTCAGGAGAAAGATGTGGCAGTCTGCTTCCACAGAGATTTACAGACTCACAAACCCTATGGGGTTTCTATGAGCGGCACTGTTAGTCATGGCAAAAACCTGAAATACAGTTAATACTCATCAGTAGGAGAGTGGCTGAACAAAATATGGTAATCCACACCATGGATAAAGCAGCCATTAGAAATGAACAAACAAACAACAAACCCGTTGCCATTGAGTCAATTCCAACTCATAGGGACACTACAGGACAGAGCAGAACTGCCCCATAGGGTTTCCAAGGAGTAGCTGGTGGATTTGAACTGCCGACCTTTCAGTTAGCAGCCACAGCTCTTAACCACTGCATCACCAGGGTTTCCGTATGCATGATACAGATAGCTCATTCTCTTAGTGAGGAAACTTTAGAAACATTACATATTCTAAAACATGTGCATGGGTCATATTTTGTATAATCACGCAGATCTAAAATAAAAATAGACTCAGTGTTCACTTAACATTACTCACTGGAAATATGAGTATTAGCAAATTAATCACCTTCTCATGAATCAGAAATAGACTATCACTATCGGAAGAAGAATGCAGCATCCCAAGGGAATAGAAGACAGAGGGGAAGGATAATAAAGAAAATTTGTCCAGTTCCTGGAGATCTCCCTGGGAGATCAATTTAGGCAAGCTAAAGGTACAGCCAGGACTCAGTATGAGAGACCTGGGCAGGAAACTTCGGAAAAAATGGATACAAAAAGATGGAGGAGGAGGGTAACAGCAAACTTCCATGAAAAGTGAAATAATCTTCCTGCCCTTGGAAGCACTGTAATATTTTTACTACTTCTCTCAGAACTTATCACACACTTCCTTCCGTTATTGTATTTAATGTTACCACACGTAATTTCTCTCATATTAGACTGAAAGCTCTTTAAAGGCAGGATCTAAGATTCATCTTTGTCCTCCCAAAAGCTATAGCACAGTATCTCTCGTATGTTGTTGTTGTTAGGTACCATCAAGCCAGTTCCGACTCATAGCGACCCTACATACGACAGAACGAAACACTGCCGGGTCCTGCACCACCCTCACAATCCCTGCTACGCTTGAGCCCATTGGTGCAGCCACTGTGTCAATCCATCTCATTGAGGGGCTTCCTCTTTTTCGCTGACCCTCTACTTTACCCTACTTTACCAAGTCCCTTTTCCAGGGACTGATCCCTTCTGATAACACGTCCAAAGTACTTGAAATGAAGTCTCTCCATCCTCCCTTCTAAGGAGCATTCTGGCTGTACTTCTTCCAAGACAGATTTGTTTGTTCTTCTGGCAGTCCGTGGTATATTCAATATTCTTCGCCAACACCATAATTCAAAGGCGTCAATTCTTCTTCGTTCTTCCTTATCCACTGTCCTGCTTTCACATGCACACGAGGCGACTGAAAACACCATGGATTGGGTCAGGCGCACCTTAGCCTCTTGTACAACAGTTGACTATTATATGAAACTTCACCTACTTTAACGTATTTCCATTTACTGGTACAATCTCTATACATGAAAAGCAGAATTCTAAGAGTGACTCTCATGAAAAGGAGTGACAGGAAGAGGGGTAAAGGCCAAAACTGACTCTTTATAAATTTTGTTAGGTGCCGTTGAGTCGGTTCTGACTCATAGTGACCCCATGTACAACAGAACGAAACATTGCCCAGTCCTGCCCCATCCTCACGATCATTGTTATGCTTGAGCCCACTGTTGCTGCCACTGTGTCAATCCATATCATTGAAGGTCTTCCTCTTTTTTGCGACCCTCTACTTTAACAAGCATGACGTCCTTCTCCAGGAACTGGTCCCTCCTGATAACATGTCCAAAGTACTTGAGATGAAGTCTTGCCATCCTCGCTTCTAAGCAGCATTCTGGCTGTACTTCTTCCAAAGCAGATGCGTTCGTTTTCCTGGCAGTCCATGGTATATTCAATATTCTTCACCAACACCATAATTCAAAGCCATCAGTTCTTCTTTGGTCTTCCTTACTCACTGACCAGCTTTATAAATTAAGTCTACTTTAAAAATCTCTTTATGAAATGCTGAGCTTCCAGAAATGAACTGTAAAACCAGTATGCAGAAATGTAAATCTATGATGATTTAAGAAAAATATGCTTATTTTGTTCTCATTTCAAGTCAGCAGGACAGCATTCTTTGGAAGCAATGACAAAGAAGAAAAAAAAAACAAAAACAAAAACCTAAAAGATGAATCTTTTTTGTAAATTGAAGTAAGTATCTTACGAATGAGAACATACATTTGATAAATAAGGCAATGAGAATTTTTCTTATGCATTTAGAAGAAGCCAAGCATTTATTTTTCTCTCTTAAGTATTCATTTGCTATTCTATTTGACTCTACAACTTTAACAGAGTAGCTTGATTTCTCAACAATAATATTTAATAGTTATTTAATTATAATTGCATTTGAATTACAATAAAAATACTTGCTTTGAGAGCCAGAGTTCAGCTGGACTGGTACAGATGATGGCTGTAGCCTTGACAATGGTTTTGGAGGTAATTCTTTAGCCTGGGAGGAACAAAAAAATAAACTTATGTAATTTTAAAACCCCGTCTTTACTTAGGAGCATATAAGGTTTTTTCTTTGGGCCCATATTTAACTGAGTTAGAGGAGGACAAAATGCAGACATGGGCAAGGGCTACGCTCTTCTTATAACTGGAAGCTGACCGCTCCCAGACACTTCTGACAATCTATGCTAGATTTGGGGAGTATCAGGTACAGTGATATGGTGATTGGTTTAGCAATTAACTGGGAGAGACAAGGAAAAATTTGAATTCTTTATACTTCAGTTTTCATTCTGTACAACAGTGATCAAGCCAACTTGAAGGAACTAGACGAGTAATGTGCCCAAAACTCTTGGTACTTAGAGTCTGATACACGGTGGGTGCTCAGTATTAGTGGCTATTATTGATACTATTATATAATACTACAAAATACTATCCTTTGAGAAACGCAGTCCTGGAAAACAAATTATATTTCTCCTTGAAATTTTTACAGATGCAATGTCGAGGTTGTATGACATTTTCACAGGAAAACTACATAAACGATATCAAAGGAAGTTTAGTAGGTTATCAGGAGCTCAGTATCAAGTGACAGAACATTCTGCATAAAGAAACTTCCTGTGACAATTGAGATAAGTATAAAAAGCAAACATTACAGAAGCCTTCCTCTGTTCCTTTGCTGCTTTTCTTGCATTAATTTGCTGTCCTTCATTTTCATACTTTTCTGTAAAGGAATCAAGAATTTCGTACAGATCTTCTGCTTGAGCAGGTCGTGGCAAATCTCCAAATAAAATGTCATAAGCTCGAATATCTTGACAATAAAATCTATTAAGAAATATCAAATTGAGGACATAAGATCTTTTCTAGCATTGAATATAAGATAGATATGTACATACAAATATATAATCTATACCACTCTTCAAATGCTAACTATAGCTCATAGCCCATGTATGACCCTATATCCACCCTTTCAAGCTCACCACTAGAGGCAACCACCATAAACAGTCTGATATATGCCCTTTCTCTATTAATATAAAAGGCACATCCACATATACGTATAAATATACATTTTTATAGATTTTTTGTTTTTTAAGTTTATACAAAAATTATACCATTTCATATCTATTCTCTAACTTACATTTTTCAAATTAATAAAAGCAGAAGTAGAAATACATCTCTCGATTTTATGAAATGAAGAATTCAGCAAACTTTTATTTTCCCTATTCTTCCAAACATTTAGTATTCTCGGATGTGCTATTCAATTCTTGAGTGCCCTGGCATGGTAAGGCTGTGAGTTCTCATAGAGGTGGCCCGCTCTGCTATGAACGCTGAAGCACGTGTCAGCTCTTAGCTGTGTCAGTTCTACCAGTCCGGAAATTAGTGGAATATCTTCCAGGCTCTGGAAGCAGTTCAGTCAGTATTGTATTTTATCTTTTTCAGGATCTTCATGGATATTTTAATGGCAATTTGGAAGAGCTGCTTTGGCAAAAAATAGCCAGATGTCAATTTAAAGTGGAAGCTCCTCTTTGCCTCTCTGGTTATTTGAAATCTTATTTTTTAATCAAGATTGGTCTCTATTTGACAGAGTGCAGTAACAGGAAACCTTTCACAGTGAGGAACATTTTGATTGATCCACAAGTTATAACTAGTTGCCCTCCACAAAAGTTTGAAAAATATACTTACTACAATGCATCCAACTAACGGAATATTATATTCATTAACGTATACTTAGTTTCTTATGGAGCCCTGGTGGCACAGTGGTTAAGAGCTCGGCCACTCCTTGGAAACCCTATGGGGCAGTTCTACTCTGCTCTATAGGGTCACTATGAGTTGGAACCAACTCGACAGCACCTAACAATAACGTATTTCTTATATAATAATGCTAAGTGAAAATAATAGGATTTACAATTGAATATATATTACAATCATATATGGCAAAACAATGACAAACTATGCTTAGAAAAATGTTTGGAAAGTAATAACCCAAAATGTAAACAGTGACAATCTTAAAGGTATAGAATGTATTTTCTCTTACTTTTCTTCAAGTTTTCTAATTTTTCTGTAATAAGTACATATCACTTTCATATTGAAAGTGTACCCAATAGAATCTTTAAATAAATATACAGAGTTGCATACTATTGTATTGAAATAATACATACAAATGTACTCTGTAAACTCTTAAAACTAGATAACTCTGTAAGGTACAACTTTCCCATCACACTTTCTTTAAATTAACTAAAATTATTTTGGTTTGAACTTACTTTCGATTAGTTTCTTTCCTTTCAATCAAACAGCTGCCTTCTAAAGATATGCCAGCAAAGAGTCCTCTTGATTTACAGTATGTAAAGACAGCAGCAGAGCTTCTTAAAGCTACATTTCCTTCCAAATTCCTATAAAACAGAAGATACCGTATCACAGAACCATGAGAGGCTCTAAAACCTAAAATACCTATTTGAATAGCAAAATAATGATCTTGTTCTGTACTTAGTTCAATTATTTTTATTTGTTTCATGTTTTATATGTTTCACTTCATGTTAGCCTAATCAGGATATGCTCTAGAGGAAAAGCAGGACATGAGTGGGGATATATAAAATTATTATAGAAGGTTGTACTATAGAAGAATTGTATTACAGAAAAAAATAAATGCAACGCTGATATTTTCCAACTGGATCTTCCTTTTCTAAAACAGAGAAATATACTTTAAGATTACTGAAGGGTTTGGATTCTTACCGTATTGAGTATTTTCATGCAACCTAGAAACTTTTTTAGATGACTTTTCAGCATAACTTCTATAAACAGTCTGGGTTTAAGATATTTCTACATTGCTCAACAAACCCAAGAATAGTACCTCTTTGACAGAGAAGGAAAATACACTTTAAACACTGTAAACATCACTCAAACACTTCCATTTTAGTTTCTCATAATTTAGTTGGAGAAAAACCTTTTTCTTTCCTGATCAACACCGCATTTTATCAGTTAACAAAAATTGACTTGCCTTGGCTCCCTCAATGCTTGAAAGCAGATTGTATGTTAAATTCCAGCAGGTACAGTGGCCTGTGTTTCTGAAATATTTTGTTTCTTTTTGTATGTCCTAGTTTCAAATTTGCTAATTCTATTATACTTTTTGTATGCTTTTTGTTTCTTATTTGTAAATGACCTCAAATATCTGGGAGTAGGCAAGAATATAAACCATATATTTGTTTCATTTCATTTAATTCAAGTTTCCTCAGGGAAGAAAATATATAGTGCTTAAACGTTTATTATACTATTTTGAACACCAATCCCAAAACCCATTGCCGTCGAGTCGATTCTGACTCATAGCGACCCTATATGACAGAGTAGAACTGCCCCATAGGGTTTCCAAGGAGTCCCTGGTGGATTCCAACTGCCAACTTTTTGGTTAGCAGTCATAGCTCTTCACCACTACACTACCAGGGTTTTCTTAACACCAACAGATGTTCAAAAAGTGTCTTATGATACTCACCTTCCCAAGGGCCCAACTGCCACAGTGAAATTCCCTCCAAGTGTTAAGTTACCACCTTTTGCAAAAGCTTCTACTGCTCTGTCATAATTCAAAATTATTACCAAATCTGACACCTAAAATGTAAAAACACATTTATTTAAAGATAATTATATATAAACATCACTTAACATAGGTTTATTAAAATTCAAATATACTATATATAATATATAACCCAGTGCCACAAGAATTTCAATGTAAACAGAAAAAGAATATGAAAAAAGAGCCATATGTTTACTTTGACCTGAGGATGTAAGTAATTAATACTACAGCAGGTAGTTATAACAAACAACTTCTGAGCATTTACTATGTACCACATGGTCATTTTTACATGCGTTTTCTCCTTTAATCTTCTCAATAGTTTTGTGATTCTGAGGTTTAGAGAGGTAGGAAAACTGTCACTGATGATTACTAAAAACATAGATAAACGAGAAGGATCAAAAATGCTCCTTGATCTCTTCAAACTAAACAATTCAAGAAAGCTGAGTCCAGAGAACAGAGGACTAGGAATAAGCTCATAAGGTCAAGTATCGTTAGGGTCTGAGGATCCTAATGATACTTTGCACACATATGTGTCATTGGCAAAGCCATGTGCCTACTACTAGTAAATTACACACTGTAACACTATTCCAGCTTTGAGAAGTTCAAAATATCAAGAAGAAAATCAGTTGTCATTACTTGAGACCTACTTCTCAAGAAAACAAAAACCAGAATGAGATTCAACAGAATCCTCAAGGACTGTCAACATGGAGAAAGCATTTGCTCCTCCAATTCACTACCTCAATGGTAAAGTCCAACTTAGAACTGAAAAAATAGCTTAATCCATCAAAACTAGGACGGCAGCATGGGTGAGACAAAGGGCCTTGAGGTCCCAGAGGCCTCAGCTTCAATCCCAGCTCCACTTCTCAACAGCTGTGTGACCGTGGATATTTTATCTAGCCTTTGGCTCTCTCATCTTTTTATATTTAAAAATCTGCATAACAGGATCTACCCTGTCGAACTATTATGAGCATCAGCTATATGTGTCAAGTGTATCTAGAAAATAGAAGGTAAAAGAACACGGTGCTAAGAATTTGGGCTCAAAATTGATATTATCTGGGTGTGGATTCCAATTCTGCCACTCGCTTGTGTTGGAGAAATAACTGAACCAGTCTATGTGTCGGTTTCCTCCTTTGTAAATTAGGTATAATAATAGCAACCACAATTTATAAGGTTGTTTTAGGATGAATTGAAATCATTTGCAAAGTCTGGCATATAATAAGCCCCCAATAAGTTTTTGCTATGGTTAAGATTACATAGTAATATAGTATCTACCATCATATTTTCCACATCTCAATAAAATATGCAAAGGCCAAGCAGACTGATACTAAAGATCTAAAAATGTTTTAAATAGCACTTTAATTTATATGGTGCCCTGGTGGCTCAGTGGTTAAGAGCTACAGCTGCTAGCCAAAAGGTCAACAGTTTGAATCCACCTGCCACTTCTTGGAAACACTATGGGGCACTATACTGTCCTATAGGGTCGCTATGAGTCAGAATTGACTCAGTGGCAATGGGTTTTGGGTTAATTTATATAGTTCTTTAAATTTTTCTCTTTCATCTGACCCATGGAAGGATTCTATTATTACCAAATGAGATTACACTTGGAGGGATCTAACAGAGTTCTTGATACAAGTAGATTTTTAATAAGGGTTCAATTTGAATCATTTTATGATGGTGATGGTGGGAGGGGGAGGCACGCAAGATCCACAGGACAAAATAAATAAACCAGTTAGTTGCCCATGCAAAATACTTCACCTTGACTCCTGTCTACTTTTATTTCTATTTATGAAGATCATGGTGTTTAATGGCACACAGAATTGTTTATCATTCTTTAATGCAGTCAATTTTTCCAATGATTTATAACATGTATCCCATATGCATTTTTTATGTAACATACGGAAAATTGCCTTGCATGATGCTTGGTACATACACACTCAGTACCTATAAATTTCTAGCCATGACCTTGAAGCTATTCTAGTTATTATGTTCTCCTCTTGTTCAGTACATCTTAGTACAGTTAAGTAAGGCAAAGCTTGAAGAAGCAATTAAAGAAAAAAAAAATCAATCTTTTAATTTTCTGCCTGATCTCTATTCAGTTCTTCTGAAATAAGAGTAAGATAATCCTGTGTTCTTTGGTGATACCACTAATCAGATCAAGAACCAGGTCAAAAGCTACACGGAGGTTTGAAGAGCAGTACGATAGCCACAGCACTAGGGTTTTTTGTTTTTTGTTTTTCCACAGCTTTGAATGAAAAACAAAACATTTTCTGCAAGAAAACTGGAGCAATAGAGCAATACATTTGAACAGTCTGAGACAACCATTTGAGAATTTGATAAAGGCTTCTTAAAAAGTTTGCATTAGGACTTGACTAGATCCAAATCTTTTAATTAAATTCCATTCTTAAAGATAAGAGTTAAAAAAAAAGAAGAAGAAAAAGAAAATGTTTTCATGCAGGAAAAGCTGGGGAATAAACATACTTAAGAATCACTGACTTTCTCTTTCCTGTAACTTCATCTCCTGAAGCTCTATCTGTTGATATGGTGCCATTCCCTACCTCCCAGTATAACAGGTGTTCTACCAATTTTAATAATCCCAAGCAACAGAGTCCTTTGCGCTGTCACCTAATTGTATCCTGCAATGAAGAGTCTGACTCCATGTTTTATGTTTGACTTTTGATAACTTCTAAATGCCACAGCTCTGCCTTCTTCTTCTGCCCCACACATAGGTAACCTTTGAAGAAAGCCTGGGTGCTCCCTCCTTTGACATCGGTGCGTACTCTCACCCCAAAAACAACTTCCAACCACCATAAAACCTGAGCCAGTCTCTCTTCCTCTTCTCTCAAGCCATCCTTGGATGTGCTTGGGAATCTACCTTGATCTCCCTAGGAAGCCTCATTTTGTGGGTAATAAACATTTTCATACCCCGCTGGTATATGTGTACGTGTATGTGTGTGTGTGTGTGTACGCGTGAGAGACATCACTAGTCTCAACATGCAAATCAAATTGGGGAACGAGGGGTAGTCCATCTTGTGTCTGTGCGTAAACACACACCTCATATTCCACATGCCAACAGATTCTCCTCTTAGACGTCAATCTTAGATCTTACAGGACTTAAACTTTAGACTCTGATCTCTAACAATAATTTCTCCTCATCTTAAGCCTAGATAATTTTCTCTTCATTAAAGTAAAAGAGCTCATCTAAATTCTCTCTGGAAAAAGCTGCATCATTTTTCTCAAATGATAATTTTGGATGAAAGCAAGGTTGATTAGACTTGATGGCCTCAGGGTTGACTCTAGCTTCTGGTATACAGCAAACAATGAAGGATAAATCCAAAGACAAGCCAGGCATCACGACTCTGCTACAGTTGTTGCCTCGAAAAGAAACTTTTAACAGTGTTTAAATCAAGGCTGCTTTTAGCATCATCTTTTCTTAAACCAGTGACTTCCAAATCTCTTCTGACAATCAGAACTCTCTTTCTTTCCAATATCTCTCTTCCTTCCATGATAGCTTACTCCCTCTCCCAAGGCTA
The DNA here is from genome assembly GCF_000243295.1 of Trichechus manatus latirostris. Lineage (NCBI taxonomy): Eukaryota > Metazoa > Chordata > Mammalia > Sirenia > Trichechidae > Trichechus > Trichechus manatus. Next base: position 20,784,088 of record NW_004443959.1, on the reverse strand, counting down.
TCCTTATCTGGATGCATAAATTCATTCACTGATCTAGATAATTATTTAGTACTATGATGATCCAGGGACTAGGCAGTTATAGATATGATACCTACCCTATAGAATCTGTGAGTCTAAAGATTAAGATTAATAAACATAAAACATTCCCATGTTGACCTAAGGCTTCGTGTGGATCATTTGCACTTAGACCCCAGAACGATGAGTCTGAAGCTTCTTGAAATCTGACAGTTACTCTTAAGTGAAACCACCACACAATGCAATAAGCTACCCAGTAGCATCCTGAGATTCCAGCTGCTGTTAAGCAGCATCCTTTATACAATGAACTGACATAAAGTACAGGACATTAAAGACACAAACTTAAATTGCAGCCTTTCTCTACCAGGAGTCCCTGAGAGAATTAAGTCCTAATGCTCTAAAGCACTCATTGCAAGGAATGAATTAACTTTTCCCCTAAACATCTAGAATAATAGTGACAATAACTGAGAATAGCACTCAAATAATTTTCTGTGTTCTGTAGTTCAGATGAGGACCCTAGAAAAAACATCGAAGAGAAATGCTTGAAGGAAAGCAAAAAGACTGCTCCAAGCACAAGACAATACATCATAAACTTCAGTCCAGAACAGGCACCCTTTGTTGCCAGTGATGAATATCAGAACAAGGGAGTACTTAGAAATCATCTTGTCCAAGTTTCTTATTTTACAGACTTGATTCGAGAAGGTTAAATAGTTTGCTCAATGTTCTATGACTAATTTGAAAAAAAAAAAAAAGCGCTAAACCTTAAAATTTAAAATTGTGTTTCTGCCCACTATATCATGTGGCTGCAAATCAAAAATGCCATCTAAGGGTTAAAAAGGGTCCTAGAACTGTTAAAAAGTATTTTAAAGCAAACTTAGTGAAAGAAGGACTTTCACAATGGTGGTATCAGGAGCTCTGTGGATTCTGTCCCCCATGAAATAATCATAACTGAAGAAAATTATTTTTAAAAGTTTTAAAAACCATTTAACATATCTGGAAATTGTCCTACAGGTAAAGAGCAAATGAAGAAACATCTCTTGGGTAAAATCTACTAAATCTCCCAGAGTCTGTGGCGTTTCAGTCACGGTCAGCCCCCTCTTCTCTCTCCCAGGTAAGCCTAATGGACATTCCTCTCTGAGAGAGAGGGGGGCTTACCAAGGACACAGGGTTTCCTCTTCCCACAGCTCCCAGCCAGGGACGACATTATCTCCCCGGGAGTGGTAGGCTGCCAGCATTTTTCACCCCTTCCCGACAGCACTATGTTGCAGAGGCTGTATTACAAGCATGAGCAGCTGAGGGGTCTGGGGAGTCCTTCCTCCACTGAGCCCCCACTCATAGGGTGGAAACTCTGTACCAGGCCCAACAATCCAAGAATATTGAGACCCTAATCACCTTTGCCCCAGCTCATTTGTGAGCAAAAGTTCCACCCTGGGAGAGGCATGTGAAAATGACCAAAGATTCAAGAGAACTGAGCCACTGTCCCAGCCTGGAGCTCCAGAGCAGAGGTGCAGAGCCTGTGCCCAGGGCAAGAGGCAGGCTCTAAGAACAGAGAGCTCCAAAGCTGTCCCCAAGGGAACTGACTTGATCTGGAACAAAGCAGGTAAGTTCAAGCATAACATACTGGCAAAAACAATGACAATTTTGGTGGTACACAATTATGAGGAAGCTGGTAGCTCCATGAGAGCAAGGAGCTAAACCACAGACCAGCTAGAAGGTTAACAGAGAGAACTAGGGAAAGAGACAGTTAAGAAGAGGCCTCCTTTGGACTGGACTGTGGGACATAAAATGATACTCGTGAAGAGTGTGCTTCTTAGCTCAAGAAGATACATGAGACTAAATGGGCAGCTTCTGTCTGGAGGTGAGATGAGAAGGCAGAGAGGGTCAGGAGCTGGTTGAATGGATACGGGAAATCCAGGGTGGAAAGGAAGAGTGTGCTGTCTTAGTATAGGGAGAGCAATTAGGGTCATATAACAATGTACGTATACATTTTTATATAAAAGACTAACTTGAAATGTAAACTTTCACTTGAACTACAACAATAAACAAAAAAAAGAAGGGACCTCCTGAGACTGGAAGAAGCCTCAGAGATGACCTTCAGGGAGTACCCCTACAAAGGGGCATAATTTAATTTGATTGGACTGTGAAGCAATTGGCTTCCAAGGGCATTATCAAAACACAGAGCAGACAATTAGTGAAGGCTAACAACGGAGTGTATACCAACAGATTCAAACGGTTCAAGAGGGAGGTCAGGGAAGGAGACAAAGATAACCCTGATAAAACTACTGTCATTCGGGGTGATGATGTGCTGCTCTGAAGACTGACATCTGAGGCTGTACATTAGGGGCAGGAGGATGAGAAGAGGAATAGAATTCACTGAAATAGTCCAGCCAAGTCACTAAAATGGGTGGGTTTGGTTTTTAGGGGGGCCACAATCTACAAGAAGGTAGGTGTAGAGAAGGGAGGGAAAGGGAGACTACAATAAAATGAAACATTAAACCCATTGCCGTCGTCGATTCTGACTCATAGTGACCATATAGGACAGAGTAGAACTGCCCTATAGGGTTTCCAAGGCTGTGATCTTTATGGAAGCAGACTGCTACATCTTTCTTCCGTGGAGGGACTGGTGGGTTTGAACCACTGATCTTTCGGTTTGTAGCTGAGTGCTTAACCACTGCGCCACCAAGGCTCCTTGGAGATTATAAAAAAAAAACCCTGTTACCACTGAGTCAATTCTGACTCATAGTGACTCTACAGGATGGTATAGGACTGCCCCATAGGATTTCCAAGACTAATCTTTATGGAAGCTGATTGTCACATCTGAAAATATGCTTTCCACAAGGGGGCGATATTTTTGAAGGCTTTGATTTGGTTGAATATAAAACAAAAATGCAGTCATGACAGGCAAAACTAAAATACCTTTTACTTTTTATACTAGAGACTTATGTAGCAGTGAGTAAAGAAGGTCAAATAAAGATGAAAGAAGAGTTAGCAGAAATACTTCCTCCTAGTAAGGCTGAGGGAATTTAAAACTATGGCAACAGGGCAAATTCATAAAAGGAAAGCGTAGGAAGAAATTGACTGAAATTTGAGAAGAAAATGATTTGAGATTATTAGGAGATTTGATTTGCCAATCACTTAGCAATACAGCAACAGATGAAAGATTAATATCATGCATGAGATGATCCCTGTGTAACAGATCTTTGTAAACAAGTATATCCTGGTGTATAATTTCTAGTTCATTTAAGGCACAATAATCAGGAACAAAGTTACTGAAGGAAATAGTATGGAGTTAATCTTTACCTAAAGAATTTGAAGTAGTCTGAATATCAGATGTTACAAGGCTGATTTTTACCACAAATTATGATGCATTGTGTTAAACTAGTTAAACTCTACTATCTGAGCTCTGGCTTGTTAAACGACCTGCTGAAGGAGATAATCAACCTTCCAATCAGTTTAAGTCATAAATTTGTAATTTTAATTTCCCAGTCATTGAGAGATATCTGTTAGATAGATGTGCTCAAGATGGAAACAGATAAAACAGTGAATGAAAGAAATCTTACCCTCAATGAAAGAAAAAGAAAGAAAAATGGGAACCATTAGATAATTTAGATGCATCAAGAAAACAGAATGGAGAAATCTTCACAGATGTCAGTGATAAAATAAGAAATCTCTCATATTTCATGCACTGAGTTTCAGGTACTTACAGAGAAATTACGATTGTATTCATAAGCATAAACCACTTACCTCAATTCCTATTTCAAATCCTCCACCAAGACCAGCTATCCCAATGGCTGAAGGTGCAGACCATTCTGATAAAAACAGACAAATACTATTTTAACGTTAAAACCCGTGTCACATAAATATGGAAAGGAGAAATGGTAAAATGTGAATAGTATTTCTTTTTTAAATAATGAGGGTTAGGTATTTTTTTTCTCTCTGTTTTTAAATGCTCTTTGATAAGCATATACAATTGTAAAAAATTAAAGATATTTGAAAGGTTATAGACATTCATTATGAGTTCATAGACTCACAAACCCTTACTCTCTGATCTTTCTCTACCAATGTGCAGAATACCAAACAATTGCCTTCTCACAGCTAACTATACGTAGGGTTTGGTAGTTCCAACTGTCAACATTTTTATGTTTTACAAAATAACTTAGCTGTAACTCTAGTCTTCAGTTAGCATTTTATCATAGATACGTGAGTAAAAGGAATTTAAGGGAATATTTTTATTATAATTACTTCTAAGGGTAATATAATAACAGATTGTTTTTATTGTAACTTCCCCAGGGCAAAACTGTCTTGGCAACCTTTGTGCCTAGCAGAATAAGAAATAGGCTATAAATAATATATATATATTTTTACGTTCAGAACCTGTGAAAGGATACTAATTTCATTTGTCATGATACAGCACATTTCAGAATTATTTCAGAACTATTGTATGCTTGCTTTCTCTGATATAGAAAAAGTTATATTAAACAAGCCCAGGATTTTTTCTTTTTTTAAATTTGGTTAGAGGAGAGTGAGATAATATATTTTCTGAAGAGGTATATTAGTTTTTGAAACCTAATTTTCCTTGTTACCCTGTGTTCCAGATAATAGGATATTGCTTGAATACGTTCATAACTAATTCATTCAGGCATTAAAAAAAAAGCAAACCAGATACCGTGGAGGCAATTCTGACTCATAGCGACCCCATGTGTTGCAGAGTGGAACTACACCATAGGGTTCTCAAAGCTGTGACCTCTCAGAAGCAGATCTCCAGGCCTTTCCCCTGAGGAGCCTTTGGGTGGGTTAGAACGCCCAACATTTCCGTTGGGAGTCGAATGCTCAACTATTTACGCCACTCCAAGACTTTTAAGCCCAACTTTCCTTGCTATCATGTGTTATGGATTGAATTATGTCCCCCATAAACATGTGTTGTCAATCCTAACCTCTCTGTCTGTGGTTATAATCCCATTGGGGAATGGGCTGTCTTTGTTATGTTAATGAGGCAGGATTAGTGCAGGGTTTATTCTGAGTCAATCTTTTTTGAGATATAAAAGAGATTAAACAAGCAGAGCAGAGATGGGGGAAGAGAGATGCCAGGCCACATGAAGATCGCCCAGGAGCAGAAGCTCAGAAGAGACAAGGACCTTCCTTCAGAACCAACAGAGAGAGAAAGCCTTCCCCTAGGACCGACACCCTGAATTTGGACTTCTAGCCTCTTAAACTGTGAGAAAATAAATTTCTGTTTGTTAAAGCCATCCACTTGTGGTATTTCTGTTATAGCAGCAACAGATAACTAAGACGCCATATATTCTAGATAACAGGTTATTGCTTGAATATATCCATAACTAATTCATTCAGGCATACAGGAGTCTTAAATACAGAAATAAGTGTCCGCTGATCCCAGGGCTGTTTTCCATTTTTTTATGTTAGGAAATTTGTCCCTGTTTAAAGGCTGCCCCTATAACCTAGCATCTCAGGACATAAGCACATCTGGCTACAATCCCGGTCATCTTGCTTGGCCTTATTTGGACAGCTTTTAAATTACACTTTACAGAGAAAACAGCTGGCTACTTAGGAAGACTGGAGAGAGAAATTTAGGCTTTCGAAACCAATTGAAAGGTCCGCCTGGGATTCTGAGAGAAACTCCAGAGCTTGAAAGTTCTTCAACCTTTTCAACTACAATCACCCTGTCAATGGAGGGCAGCCAGAGGGGTCCTGAAGGCCTTGGGAACATACGCTTCATGGTTTTCTTACAGACTCTCAGTCCCATCTGATAGGGGGCCTCCTTTGAATGTGCCTGTATTTTGTTTGGGTTTACTACTGAGAACTCTGCCCATGAAAATTTGGGTAATGTTGACAAGAAGAGAATTTTGTTGTTTTCATTTTCACAGCCTTGCCCTGAGCTGTGGAGCCACTACTTAAGAGAGAGACTCTTGTTTTCTGTGGGGATACCTTGGCGGAAACATAGTAAATCCAACTGGCCGGTATTTAAGGGCCCTATGCTCTACAAAACACCTAAATGCATCTATTTGCAGTTAGTGTTCCATGCTCTCTCTCAAACTAAAAATTAAATTATCTGCACTAAAAAATAGCTATTAATAGACTAATGTGTTCAATCATATGACTGAACAGCAAATGTTAAGTTGGTATAAAAAGCATTTTAGTTGGTTACGGCACATCTGCATACATTTTAAATAATATTATACATTTTGGTTTTTGGGATTCACGCCAAATATTTAGATTTCACATCTGAAAATCAAACGATTGATTTCATCCCAGAAAGTAAAATCAAATTACATTGATACTAATATAACTCTGCCTTGGGGGAAATTTTTGAAAATGTTAGTGTTTATGGAGCTACCATAGATAACGGTAATAAAGCTTACAGACGACCTCTTATTTTCACATTAACTTCCATAAAACAAAATAGCTATACCATGAAGCTCAGAAATATGAATTCATATTCAGCAACAGAAATGCACAGACTGGGGTGAAGCGTAAGACAGTACACAATACCGGGGAAGCCAGCACAACTTGTACAAGGAAAGGTCACGGAAGCTCCACAGACACATCCAAACTCCCTGAGGGACTGAATTGCTGGGCAGAGGGCTGTGGGGACCATGGTGTCGGGGAACATCGAGCTCAGTTGGCATAACATGGTTTATAAAGACAATGTTCTACATTCTACCTTGGTGAGTAGCGTCTGGGGTCTTAAAAGCCTGTGAGCAGCCATCTAAGATACTCCACTGGTCTCACCTCTTTGGGAGCAAGGGAGAATGAAGAGAACAAGATACAAGGAAATGATGAGGCCAAAGGACTAATGGGCCACAGCTACCTTGGCCTCCACCAGACTGAGTCCAGTACAGCTTAATGATTCTCGGCTACCACCATGGACTACTGTGACCAGGATCACAATAGAGGGTCCTGGACAGACCTGGAAAAGGATGTAGAACAAAATTCTAACTCACAAAAAAAGACCAGATTTACTGGCCTGACAGACTGGAGAAACCCTGAGAGTATGGCACTGGACACCCTTTCAGCTCAGTGGTGAATTAACTCCTGAAGTTCATCATTCAGCTGGGGGTTAGACAGCCTTATAAAACAAAACGGGACTAATGAGGCACAGCAGTCCAGGGACAAGGACTAGAAGGCAGGAAGGGACAGGAAAGCTGGTGACAGGGAATCCAAGGTTGAGAAGGGACAGTGTTGACATGTCATGGGGTTAACCATTGTCGTAGGGCAATATGTGTACTAACTGTTTAATGAGAAACTATTTGTTCTG
>NW_004443959.1:20749878-20776658 GCF_000243295.1 Trichechus manatus latirostris | reverse complement strand
ACTGTTTAATGAGAAACTATTTGTTCTGTAAACCTTCATCTAAAGTACAATAAAAAAAATTTAAAAAAGAAATGCTCAGACTGTCATGTTTAAATATTTGCTCCATGGAAAAATTACAAAATACATACTAAACAAAGTATGATCTATCCATCGAGTCTTGCCTAATGATTTTGAAAGGAGGAAGGAAAGAGAAAAACTCATTTTTCCTCTTGGTTTATTGTGAACACCTACACACTCAATGGAACAACCTTTGGTATGCCAATTTTAGGTGGCACGAGGGAAACCTGTCATAATCCTTATGAAACGTGTTCAAAATGGAAACAGAAAAAAAAAAAAGAACTAAGATTCTCTACTCCTCGAAGTAAACAAATATCAACTTACTTCCATCTGGAAGACGAGCCAGCACAATCCCACTGCCTCCTCTAGCAGTTACCAGAAATCCGGCTTTTATCACAGACAAAATGGCAAGACCTTTAGCTTTAGCAATTACGTGGGCTGCAAACATTAAAAAACAATAGGTAGGAAAGCATTCTTAATAAATTATGACCGAAGAGACAAGCAAGCGTTAAACAGTACATGCAGACATTTGCTTAACAAGATTCCATGGTTCTAATTAAGAATCTTAATGGCACATATGAGCCATGAATAAAACTTAGTTACATAACAGATGGGCATGAAACTTCTCTACTCCTACCTCTTTTTTTTTAATGTTGTTATTTTTGCAATGCTAACTGTAACATCACAAACGCTCACAACTCCTGCAATTCTCAATAAATGAGATATTTGAATGAGATTTTATTGTTATCTAGTAGCAAGGCAAATACAGTCATGGGCTGCATAACGTCTGTTTGGGCGACATCCGACTGCACATACGTCCGTGGTACCAGGATTACGAACATCCGACTTGCATACAACCCATAGGTATGAACCAACCCCAGTAAAGACTATTATATTAAAAATTCAAAGTACATACAATGGCTTGTAATAACAAATGGGCACTCTTTCATGACATGCATCCAAACATTATTATTACTGTATAATACGTTAAAGATGTTTTAGTGTCTCTAGAAGTGTTTCTCTAATGCTTTTTATACATTGAAAGGTACACCCTATCTTATATACTAAGACAAATATTTGACAAACTGATGTTAGATAAGAACCGTTCTTAACTGTTCCGACTTATGTACAAATTCGGCTTCAACACAGACTTAGGAACGGACCTCCTCCATAATTCGAGGACTGCCTGTATATAACATGGTGTTTGCATAACATCCAAATCACATAATCTCCTATTTCACAGAATATATCGTGGCCGTTAAATGACACATGACTGTATTTTAGAGATTTCAATTAATTTAGGAAATAATTCACAATTTAAAAAATAAAAACTACTATTTTCAAAGAAATTATGATCTATACACTGTTAGGGAAAAATTCACAAAATGATCAAAAATCTTTATGGGGCAAAACTTTAGTTTTAAAGCCACATATCTAAGTTCACCTTTTATTAACATGAAAATCCAGACTCAAAACCAGAAAAATTAAGTGATTTTGCCACTTTAAAAAGTTTTTTAAGTCTATAAAATAATCTGCTCATTACTTAAACCTCCATACTTTACGGCTTAACTACTTGTTGTTGTGTGCCCTGGAGTCATTTCCAACTCACAGCAACCCGAACTTAGCTACCCAGTGCACTAAAAATAAAATTCAATTTAAAAAAATATTAGTTTATTCACATTTCAGGGAAGTACATTACATAAAATGAGGGTTATTAATCTATGTACCCACTAAATGCAGTGCCTCACTATTCTGTGAATTTACTAACACAAGAGTACATCTTTCAAACTAACAAGGGAAGCTTGAAAATCGGAAATTATTCTTGGATACCAATAATACTTACGAGGTAGTATAATTTATCATCACTGTAGTCAAATATTCTGTCAAGGAAGTGAAACCAGATTGTACACACCAGTACTCAAAAAAAGTTTTGCAGCTGTACCTAGAAACACACTAAATTTCTAATATAATTATATACACTATTTCAAAATTTAAATTAATAACAGACTCTTAAAAACTAATTCACCCAAGAACATGAAGAATTTAACATCCAAAACACTGTAGAGCTGTTCTTAATTAAGCAAGATACAGAAAATAAGATTAGCATCCTAGACGGTTGTCTATGAAGTTTGTCTTATTTTTGTATCTGAAAAGGTTATAATGTAGTAGGATTGAAAGCTATATAATAAATGTATTTCAAATATCAACTATGTTTTTATAGATTATCCATCCAAATTCAGGGACACAGAAATACCAATAATTGCTAAATGATTTGCAAGTTGGCTTTTCATTTACAGCACAAAATGCACTATTTGCAGATACACCTTCTAAATTAAGTTTCACTTGTATCTCATAGCTCTTAACATCAGAGGAGAATGAACACATACCATTGAGAAGGTCTAGAACGTCTAGGCATTTTGTTTAAATATTTTCTGTAGACTTTATCGTCTACTATTTAACATATCTGGAGCCCTGGCGGCGCAGTGGTTAAGAGCTTGACTGCTAACTAAAAGGTCAGCAGTTCAAATCCACCAGCCACTCCTTTGAAACCCTACGGGGCAGTTCTACTCTGTACTATAGGATCGCTATGAGTCAGAATCAACTCAATGGCAATGGGTTTGGTTTTGATTTACAGGTATATGACATATCACCCTTGTTTTAATATAATACCCTCTCTCCTACACACACACACACACACACACACACACACACATCCTACAGACCCTTGGGGTAAGTTTATACTTAGGCTAATCTGTAAACCAATTTTTATTCTCTGAGCCACATCCACTGACAATAAGGAGGGTGGCCTTTATATGGAGGCAGGAGAAAGGCAAGATGACATTTTGCTGTACATAAACCATGAGTAAAAATCCACACTCAGATTTTTTTCATGTTAGTAAATACAGGTTACCCATAAATTAAGCTGGCCTGACATTTTTTGCAAAGGTTGGTAAGTATCAAGAAATCTCTTCTATCATCCTGCTTTGCAACATAGCTACTGAAAATCCAGTTTTTCTAGCTGAATTCTCTTTAAGCTCCAAAGCCGTGCATACAAAGAAAATTGCACGTTCTGACTCATTAGGTCTGAGATGAGCCTGAGGTTCTGCATTTCTAACAAGCTCCTACATGATCCTGAGTTGCCAGCCAGAGTTTGCACTGTTTACTCAAGATGTGGAGTGGGTAAGCCAAAATAACAATAATTGATATTATAGTTAATATTATTATTATAACAACTAAAATATTTAAAAAATTAAAGCTGTGTGGTTAAATAGCTTCAGATCACGCACTGTGATCAGGGGAGAAATTTATTCTGCAGCAATGTCCAAATGGACTTGTTTATCAATTGTCTTTACATGTTGTAAGTATTCTATGAAACACCCTTTGGAAATTACCGGTAGTGATAATAAAACAGGTAAAAATCATTTGCCATCAAGTTGATTCCAACTTACATCAACCCCACGCGTATCAGAGTAGAACCGCCCTCCGTAGGGTTTTCATGGCTGATTTTTTCAGCAGTAGATCACCAGGTCTTTCTTCCAAGGTACCTCTGGGTGGTCTTAAACCATCAACCTTTTCAGTTAGCAGCAGAGCACATTAAGACTTTGCACCACCTAGGGACTCCAATAAACAGGTAGTGGTTCCCAAACTATTGACTAATGTCTTCTTAAACCACTATAAAAATGTAAATGTCTTACCAGGAAAGAGAAAACACCAAATTAAATTGATTAGACTCCAAAAATAAATCGGACTCATTGCCGCTGAGACAAATCTGACTCATGGTGATCCAGTGTGTTACAGAGTAAAACTGCTCTGTAGGGTTTTCTTGACTGTGCTCTTTATGGAAGCAGATCAGCAGGCCTTTCTTCCTCGAAGGCGATGGGTGGGTTTGAACCACCAACCTTTACCATCTGCGCCTCCTAGGGACCTATTTAGCTAGACAGTAATCTTACAAAGTTCTCAGGAAATGAAGAAAAGGACAGGTAAGCTTTAAGGAAAGTTAAAGTGGAGAAGAAAAATATGGTGGTGAGTGTACTGGGCACCTTACGGCTACCATTAAGGACTGTTCTGATCAGGGCCACAGAACCGTGGGTTTACACAAACGGTGCACACGTTCTACGTTTGTTTGCCAACTGCACCCTCCCCCAGGAGGTACTTCTGTAGTGCCGCCATGCCAATTTTTTTTCACATGTTGCTGTAAAAAAAATTAGCATACTGTGCTTATGAAAAAACCTCGTAGTGGTGGGGAGGGCACCATTGGCAAACAAACGGAGCAGGCAAGCGTTATTTGCATAAAAATAAGGTAGATGGTTCCTGATAGGAGGGGAAAAATATGGAATAGAAGTAAAATTCTTAAAAAATCCTGAATTACTGGACCGGTTGAGACTAGAAGACTTCCCAAGGCTATTGCCCTGAGATACTCCATAAATCTTGAACTGAAACTAACCCCCTGGGGGGCATCTTTTAGCTGAATAACAGATTGGCTCATAAAATAAAGAATATTACCAGTGAGCACTGAGCACCTTTAAAAAAGTCATCTGTATAAGACCAAACGGTCAACAATTACTCTAAAGCAAAGATGAAAGGGTAAGGGGTCAGGGAATGGATTACTGGAAGTGAAACATCCAGAAGGAAATTAATGAGAACGTTAAAACATTGTGAAACATGTAACCAATGTGTCTCAACAAATGTGTAGTAATTGTGAAATGGGGACCTAACTTGCTGTGTAAACTTTCAATGAAAATACAATAAAGTATTATTTAAAAAAAAGAGCACTGGACACCTTGAGAGGAGGTGGTCAAGGGAAAAAGGTTATATATGATGGAAAGACAGAAGAGGAAGGAAAAATGGCTTAAAAGAAATGCCCATGAGTTGGTTTGCTCTGGTCTACAGCTGGCCCTATTGAGACCATCTTGAAAGCACACGTGGATGACCTTCAAAGCATTGCTGGATCAGCTATGAGAAAAAAGGTGGGCTAAGGACTTGCTGGAAACCCTGGTGGTGCAGTGGTTAACAGTTATGGCTGCTAACCAAAAGGTTGGCAGTTCAAATCCACCAGCCACTCCTTGGAAACTCTGTGGGGCAGTTGTACTCTATGAGTCCGAATCAACTCAAAGGCAATGGGTTAAGGACTTGCTGGTATCAGTGGGGCTGTCTGCCTGAAGTGAAATGTGAAGGAATGTAGAAAGTAATGTAGAAAACAAAACAAATTTAGGAATGAACAAGATGTATTTTATTTACCCACCAGGAATGATCTTATCAGGTCCATTTCTGGAAGTTATTTCTGTGAATTCTCTTAATATTTTAGCAGCCTTTTTTGCTTCCGATTTCAGATTGGAAGGTATAGGGTTATTCACTGAAAGATTTTTAAAAAAAAAAGCATTAAATGAAGAAATTTACTAAATACAAGTTAAAAATTTGTTGTAATTTCATTAAGAATTAACAAATTGTATCCTACCACACAGAAGAAATGAATTGGAAACCCCCGATTATTACCCATCTCATCTCCATTTTCTTGACTAATAAACCAAATCCACTGCGAGATTGAGACACCTGACCTGTGGCCTTGGAGTCAACTGTGACTCATGGTGACTCCATGGCTTAGTAGAATTCTTCCACAAGGTTTTCACGGCTGTGACCTTTCAGAGGCACATCTCCAGGCTATCTTCCAAGGCGCCTCTGGGTGGGTTTGAACCACCAACCTTTTGGTTAGTGGTTGAGCACTAAACCATTCACGCCAACCAGGGACACTCTAAACTCTCAAAATCCCACAAATCATAAGGAATCATGGGATCCTTAAAGATCTGAAACAAAATCTGCTCCAACCTCCTCCTTGTAATTCTTAAATCACCTTTATACTAATTTAAAATAAATAAATTTAAAAATTAACACTAGATGTTTTTTACAACTGTTTAGAATAGACAACATAAAATTTAGTATATTTGGTTGTTTTTGGCAAAAGGCTTTCAACTGGCTGCCTGTATGTTGTTGGTTGCCACTGAGTCCATTTTGACTCATGGGGACCCCATGTGTGCAGAGAACAGCGGCTCCATAAGGTTTTCAAGGCTGTGACCTTTCAGAAGCAGATAGCCAACCTATCTTCTGAGGTGCCTCTGGGTGGGTATGAACCACCAACCTTTTGGCTAAGAGTCTCGATCTGCTAGTAGTAATGATCTGCGCCACCCAGGGACTGTGTGCATAGTCTTTCCTTATTGGTAAAATTATCGAAGACTCAGGAATTGGGGTCATTACTCCAAGTAATACAAGCTTGCATTTGTATAGCATTTTATACTTTCTGTGTTGCTTGGATATTCATAAATTCACATAGGCATTCATTTGTTCATAAGAATTCTGACAATCTTTACAGCTTTGAAGTATATGAGTGAAGACGGCACCATTCCACTGTCCCAGCATAAGGAATCACAGATATTCCTAATAAAACAATATGATGCATTTGGTCCTTGGCATGTTTGAAATATGTAATTTATTTTAAAACTAGAAACTCAATCAGGGCCACACTGGAATTCTCTTTTGTTTTTTTTTTTAAAAATGAATCAGCATCAGTTCTTTGTGGCTGTATTGGCTTTCTAGGGCTGCCATCACTAATTATCATAAGCTGGGTGGCTCCAAACAACAGAAATTCATTTTCTCCCAGTTCTGGACTCTAAAAATCAGAAATCAAGTTGTTTGCAGGGCCATGCTCTCGCTAAAGGTCTAAGGGAGACTCCTGCCTTGCCTGTTCCTAGCTTGCGGTGGTTGTTGGCAATCCTTGGTGGCCTTGGCTTGTGGACACACAACTCCAGTCTCTGCTTCCCTCCTCCCATGGCGTTCTCCCTGGGTCCAACTTTCCCTCTTCTTATAAGGACACCAGTCATGTTGGATTTAGGGCCCACCTCATCTTAACTTGATTACATCTGCAAAGATCCTATCTCCTAATAAGGTCACATTCACAGTTTCCGGGGGGACATTATTAAACCCAGGGGCTAAACACAGGAGTCTTACCAAGACTCAAGCCATCATCTATCAATTAGAAAATTAAATGCTCCTTACCACACATAATCAATGGTATTAGTTTGGGTACGGGGTCATCTTTTCATAATATTTTCTGCAAGGTTAATGAAATACATATACTTGTATACGCACGTGTATATATACACGTATTTGTGTATGTATACGTGTGTGTGTGTATTCCTTTACCCCCTTTTAAAACAAATGGTATCATACAACTCGCATATTTTGGTGCTTCGCGTTTGCTTTAGAATAGTTAAAATGATGGATCTCAGTATAGGTTTTTTAAATCAACTTTAGGAGATATAATTTACAAAACAAAATACATCTTTTTAATAGGCATAGCTCAGTAAGTTTTGGCAAATGTATTGACCTATGTAACCACCACATTTCTATCATCCCAAATAGTTTTTTCTATGCCCCTTTACATACAGTCAATTCAACAACCTACCTCCAACCCCAGCCTCAGGATAGTACTGATTTGATTTCTGTCACTATATATTAGTTTTGCCTGTTATAGAATTTCATATAGATAGAATTATACAGTGTGTATTTTTTTCTGTCTGGTTTCTTTTGCTCACCATAAATTATTAAGGTTTGTTCATGTTGTTCCGTGTTTCAGAAGTTAACTCCTTTTTCCTGTCAAGCAGTGTTCCAATGTACGGAAACACCACGATTTGTTCACGTATTCACTTGTTGATAGACAACTGGGTTGTTTCCAGTTTTGGGCCATTCCAAATAAAACTGCTATAAGTATTCATGCACAACAAGTCTTTTGTGGACAAATGATTTTATTTCTCCTGGGTTAATATCTAGGCCTGTAATTGCTAGTCCATATTAGAGTAAATGTTTAACTATATAAGAAGCTGCCGAAGAATTCTGTAAAGCGATTGTACCATCTCATGTTTCCCCCATAAAAATGAGCATCCCAGTTCTTCCACATACTCCCTAACACTTGGTATAGCCAGTCTTTTTAATTTTAGTTGCTTTGGTGGGTGTACAGTGATATCACATTGTGTATTCAATTTTCATGTTACCATTTGATTAAGGATGCTGAGCATTTTTTATATGCTTACTGGCTGCTTCTATTTCTTTTTGTGGTGTTTGTTCACATCTTTTGCCCATTGTAAAAACTGGATTGTTTGTCTTTTATTTTTTAGTTTTAAAAGGTCCTTACATATTATGGATGTAAGTCCTTCAACAAATACATGCAATCTTAGTCTTTTTTCTAGTCTGTGGTTTGTCTTTTCATTTCCTTAATGGTGTCTGTTGAAAATTTTTTAAAAATAATCATTATATTAAATATTCAATCCATTTCAAACTTACAGTAGCATAGGGTATTAAAAAAAAAAAAAAACCTCAATGCTGTCAAGTTGATTCCAACTCATAGTAACCCTACAGGACAGAGTAGAACTGCCTCGTAGGGTTTCCAAGGAGTTGCTGGTGGATTCAAACTGCCGATCTTTTGGTTAGCAGCCGAGCTCTTAACCACTGTGCCACCAGGGTTCCCAGGATATGAGGTAGGAACCTAGCCTAATATTTCCAGAAGACACAACACAATGTATTGAATAAACTATCATTCTGGCACTTCATTAAAAATGCCACTTTTATGACAAAAGCACAAAAAATGCATTTATTTAAAAATATAATGTGACAGAAATGACATGGTAAGTGAATAAATTATGCTAAGTCAACTGGTCATCCAAATGAAAATAAAATGAAATTTGATTGCAATATCACATCATACACACAAAAAAATTTCAATTTTATTGAAGGTCTACATATTCAAAGCAAAATTTAAAACTTTTAGAATACAAGTAATAGTGAATATCTTTATGATTTAGTGTATGGAAGAATTCCATAAGCAATCCACAATAATAAAGGGAACTACAGATATATATCAACTTCATGAATATCAAAAAGATATATTAACATACTTTTAAAAAGTAAAAATATAAGCCACAGACTGGAATATATCTGCCATACATATAAATGACATAGATTTAGGATCCAGAATATGTAAAGACCTTCTAAAAATCAATAAAATGATAAATAGCACTAGAGGAAACTGGACAAAACATATAACTAGTTAATTCACAGAAGAGGAAACCTCGATAGCCAATAAATACATAAAAAGACGGTCAAATTGACTAGGAATCAGGGAAATTCGAAGTAAGATCATAATGAATTATCATTGCTAATCCTTCAGATTAGCAAAAATTTAAAAAATCTGCCAACAAATGTAGGCCAGATTATGGCACAAAGAGAATTCTCACACACTGTTGGTGGGAGTGTAAATTGGTACAACTGCTTTAGAGAACTCTTTGGCTGTGTCCAATACAGGCAAAGATGTGCCGTGCTCATGATCTGGTAATTCTACCCCTATGAATACATCTTTGGGAAACTTTGTCAGGTGTAGGCACTAAGATGTGTATAAGAATGTTCACTGAGCCAATATTTTTAATAGCAAAATAATAATAAATACATTTGAAAAATGAATTCCTCAAAGAGGATGGACAAACATGGTTTGGTATAGTATTACATTTGAATTTTATCCAGCACTTCAAATAAAGCAGATCTTCGTGCATTAACACAGAAAAATATAAACAATATTGAGGGGAAAACAAGGTGCATAAAGATACATTAAAAAAAAAAACCCAAACCCATTGCCATTGAGTCAATTCTGACTCATAGCAATCCTATAGGACAGAGTAGAACTGCCCCACAGGGTTTCCAAGGAGCAGCTGGTGGATTCTAACTGCTGACCTTTTGGTTACCAGCCAATCTCTTAACCACTATGCATGATACATTTATGTAAATGTTTTAAAACATGCACAAAAAGAAATATATACTACTTACAAAAACATATATATGTAATAAAAGTATAATGACATTCTGACAGAGCTGGAGAAGGATGTAGAACAAAATTCTAACCACAAAAAAAAGACCAGATTTACTGGCCTAAAGGAGACTGGAGAAACCCCGGGAGTATGGCCCCCAGACACCCTTTTAGCTCAGTGGTGGAGTCACTTCCGAGGTTCACTGTTCAGCCGGGAAGTGGACAGCCCCATAAAACCAAATGGAACTAATGAGGCACAGCAGTCCAGGGACAAGGGACAGAAGGCAGAAGGAGACAGGAAAGCTGGTGATAGGGAACCCGAGGTTGAGTAAGGATAGTGTTGATGTGTTGTGAGGTTGTCAACCATTGTCATAGGGCAACATGTGTACCAACTGTTAAATGAGAAACTATTTTGCTCTGTAAGCCTTCATCTAAACTGAGAATAGCAGCACAATTGGAGAGCAAAGTTGATGTCACTGAACTGTGCATGCAGAAATTTTTGAAATGGTGTATCTTTGGCTATGTATATTTTCACCAAAAAAAAAAAAAAGGTCGAGTAGGGAGAGGGTTGACATGTTGTGGGGTTGTTAACCAATGTCATAAAACAATATGTGTACTACTATTTCATGAGAAACTATTTGTTCTGTAAGCCTTCACCTGAAGTACAATAAAAAAAAAAAGTATAATGACATTGTTAGAAATCATAAACACTAAATTCAAGTTAATGCTTCCTTTGATTTGTTAGAGGTGGGAGAAGGTTGGTTCTGGGAAAAGGGACAGAATCAGGAGGGTAATATAGGGACTTGAACAAAATTGTACTTTTTTTTTTCCTTTAGGCTGGGTTGTAGGTCATAGATGTATATTATGTTACTCTCTACAGCCTCTTAAGTATGCCTGAAATATTTCGTAACAAAAACTGTTCAGTACAAACTGAAATTGTAAATTAAAATACTTAAGATATTAGTGGGAACTTATGACTCAGCTCTAAAATTCTACATTATGGGAAATTACTCCATAAATTATCTTTCATTTCAAACCTGAGCTCTTAGGGCGAACAACAGGACTTACATGAAGATGTGCGGAAAAGTAAAAAATATATTCTTATATTTTACACAGACGTATAAACACACCCCTCCCACGCCCACATACACACAAAAAGACACAGGACAGGTATTTGTTGAGGCGCTGTACACGAAATAACTATTTGTTTCAAGCATTTGCATAACACTGATAACTCTGGAATTGAAATTTTTAAGACCTAATACAAAGTTACTCCTTATCTTCTCAATCATTGACTTGTTTAAACTCAAACTATCATATCTGATGATTGTATTGAAATACTGAAAGCCTGATAATATTTTTGTATTGCTATTTTTACTTGCAATGGTGAATATGAAACAGACAAGAACACAGAAAAATTCTCAGAGGCAGGATTCTTAAATATATATACTCAAAATGATGTTAATTTACTAGCAGCCTTTAAAATATTCCTATTAGTAATGCTTTGATTATGCAGTTTGGATTTATAGGGTCTTACAAAAATACGAATTAGGGAAATTTCAAGTGAACATATTTACATAGACATTTGGGCATTTAAAATACATGTTATGGGGGTAGCTTTTAGTCATGATTTGAGGTAACATACTAGTGACATACAATTGTTTATCTGGTATTCCACAAGTGATAAAAAAAAATACCTATGTGTGTGTGTGTGTGTGTGTGTGTGTGTGTGTGTGTGTGTGTATAGTAGGCAAAAAGATGATACTTTACAACAAAGTATTTATACAGTTGATAGATTTTGAAAACTCTAATTTGTGAATAAATACTCAGATGGGACCCAGCTCCGTTTCCATTTTGATTGCTAAAAAGGAGAGGCGGTATTGAGCTGTATGAGTCAGCAGGGCAAATGAGAATATAACAAGAAAATTGATTGACATTAATTTGTACATTTATCAGGTACATTGACCATCTGTAATTTGCATTATAACTAGATCAGGTATTTGTTGTCTGAATTTTAGTTATCTTGATAATAGAATTTTAGTATCTCTGATGATATCAACTTTATTTTCACAGAATGACTGAATGAGTTATGTACAGTGGGTCTGTTTTATTACTTGTGTGGCACAGGTAGCTGGCTGTCCATCAACTTACATGTGTGCTTCCTGTGTTATTGTGTGGAGCTGTCCCTGGGAGGCAGCTGCCCAGTCAGAGATGACATTTCCTATCCCTTCCTCCACAGTTTTCTATCCAGGTGTGGCCATGTGACTAGTTCTAGCCAATAGAATGTGAGCAAAAGTGATGTATGATTAAGACAGATAAGAAGCAGTGCTTTCTCCATTCTCTCTTTTCCCATCAGCCTACTGGATGAAGAACACTTTTCGGGCAAAAGGAGGGAAACTGTCCACTACCTGGAACCCAGTGAGTGAGAAGTAACTCTTACTGTGCTAAGTAACTGAAATTTGGGAGCTCATTTGTTATGCAGCTAATATCATTTCTGATCCTCCATGGTGCTTGCTAAAGAAGAGGAAGGAGAGGTAGTTGTAATTCCCATTTTCTAAACTGGGACTAGATTTAACTTGTGTTATATATTCTAATCACTTAATAAGTATAAGAGAAGGAAAAATCATTAAAAAACTTATTAGATATGATCATACTGTTAATATTTTTTATCCCCAAGATTACACAGTATTCATAATACACTATTGGCACATCCTTCCAAAAAAAGCAAAGTAATGGTTTTGCTTTATCATTAAATGTTAAAATGAATAAAAAGATTATCTTTGCTGTACCAAGTACTCCTATTAGTATGCAAAAAAAAAAAAAAAAACCCAAACCCAAACACATTGCTGTAGAGTGGATTCCGACAAATAAAAAGCGCTGTAGGACAGAGCAGAACTGCCTCAAAAGGTTTCCAACGCTGTAATCTTTATGGAGGAGCCCTGGTGGCTCAGTGATTAAGAGCTCAGCTGCTAACCAAAAAGTCAGCAGTTCTAATCCACCAGCCACTCCTTGGAAACCCTATGTGCAATTCTACCCTGTCCTATAGGTCACTATGAGTCAGAATCAACTCAATGGCAACAGATTTAGCTTTTTGTTTTTCTTTTGTAATCTTTACGGAAAGGAGCCCTGGTTTCACAGTGGTTAAGCACTCAGCTGCTAACCAAAGGTTTGGTGGTTCGAATCAACTCAATGGTAACAGGTATACTATCAACTCGTACCTTGCTTCCTCCCGCCCTCCTATCTCTCAAGGTCTAGTAAATGTTACCTAATCTGAGAGGCAGGGGAATGCTACTATTACTCAGCACATTTTCTTCTAAATCCACTGGATTTTCTATATAAATGATTTCTTTACATTCCGAAAGATTCAACCTTTAATTTCCAAAAGCCCCACAAACACTTTATTCATTTAACAAATATTTATTGGGCACTCACTATCTGTCAGGATATATATGCGACTGATAGGAGCCCTGGCGGCACAGCGGTTAAAGCGCTTGGCTGCTAACTGAAAGGCTGGCAGTTCAAAACCTCCAGCAGCTTCGCTGGAGAAAGATGTGGCAGTCTGCTTCCATGAAGATTACAGTCTTGGAAATCCTATGGGGCAGTTCTACTCTGTCCTATAGGTCCCTGTGAGTGGGAATCCACTCCCCAGGAATGGTAAAGGTATTATCTATCTACATTACCACCCTGATATCAAGTAAGCATCTCAAATTTAACATATCTAAAACATAAGGCTTGATGCCCCACCTCCTCCATGACCTGCTCTGCAAGTTTTCCCCACCTAGTGCATAATATTGTCATCCATCTGAGAGCTCACACCCAGAACTGGGTTAGCTGTGACTTCTCTCATGCTCCACAGCCAATCTATCAGCAAACCCTATCAGCTCTACCTTCAAAGTACGTACATCCAGAATCTGACTATATCGCTCAACCTCCACTGCTACCATTCTGGTCCAAAGAATATAATTTCTCATTGGGTCTATTGCAATAGCTTTCTAAGTAGTTTTCCTGTTCCCAGTCTTGAACCCCTGTAGTCATTTCTCCAAAGAACAGCCATACTGTTCCTTCTAAGTAATATCTCAAATAATACTACACGATTGCTTAAATCCCTCAAAGTTTTAAGTTTTCCCATTATATTTAGTCTGCACCAGGGCCTGTATCAATCATATATCCAAAACCCACTGCCACTGAGTTGATTCCAACTCATAGTGATCGTATAGGGTTTCCAAGGCTGTAAATCTTTACAGAAGCAGACTGCCACATCTTTCTCCTGCAGAGCAGCGGTTAGGTTTGAACCATGGTCCTTGTGGTTAGCAGCCGAGTGCTTTAACCACTGTGCCACCAGAGCTCCTATCAATCACATATATATCCTGACAAATAGTGAATGCCCAATAAATATCTGTTAAATGAATAAAGTATTTGTGGCGCTTTGGGAAATTAAATGTTGAATCTTTGGGAATGTAAAGAAATCATTTACTTAGAAAATCTAATGCATTTAGAAGAAAATGTGCTGAGTAATAGCAGCATTTCCCTGCCTCTCAGATTAGGTAATTTTTACCAGCCCTTGAGAGATAGGAGGGCAAGGGGGAAGCAAGGTACGAGTTGATAGTATAATCGTCGCTGTCCAGCGGATTCCGACTCATAGTGACCCTATAGGACAGAGTAGAACTGCCGCATAGGGTTTCCAAGGAGCAGCAGGCGGACTCAAACTGCTAACCTTTTGGGTGGCAGCCATCGCTCTCAACCACTGTGCCACCAGGGCAGGAAAGAAGGTGAAAAAACAAGCAAACAAAACTAGGGAGATGTAAGTGCAATGAGACCAGGGAACAAGACCCTAGGAGAATGCTCAGAATTACACATAGATCCCCAATGTCAAGTATGGGTCAGGAAATTAGCATGAAGGTAGCATTATAGCTTACCCTACAAAGTTTCCTTCCCCCTATAAGGCACAGGAGCCCTGGTATGCAGTGGTTAAGCACTTGGCGGCCAATCAAAAGGTCCATGGTTCAAACTCAACAGCTATTCTGCGAGAGAACGATGTGGCAGTCTGCTTCCATAAAGAATTACGGCCTTGGAAACCCAATGGGGCAGTTCTACTCTGTCCTATAGGGTCGCTATGAGTTGTAATTGACTCAACGGCAATGGGTTTATAAAGTACAGGAGGAGCCAGTGACTTAATTTTGCAGAAGGGAACTTTGCTATGTTGTTTTATTAGAGAGCTGGGCTGACAGAGCCCTGTGACTGGAACAAAGGCCAATTAATCTTTAAGGATTAATGGTAAGAGAAAACCAAACGAGGAAATCTCAGGATGGACGGGTGAGACATACACCAGAAATCTCTTTTGCCAACTCCCATCCTGAACCATAACTGCCTACAGGGAGAAAGAGGTGATCCAGAATTGATTGTAAATGATGGCATATAGTAAAATTTTTGCATTTCTGGCACGCCAGTTTGTGATTTGTGATTCATACCTGTACATCAGTCTTTTCTCCCTACTTCCTTTGCATTCTCACCTTTCTTCCACCAGTAAACTGTAAATCCTTAAATCCGAAGCAGTAATTTGTACTGATCTTTCCATTTCTTAAAGTTTCTTGTCCATATATGGTAGGTGTTCAATACATTTTACTGATTTGAATTAGTAAACCGCAGTAGAAATGTGTTCTTCTTTTTGCCGCGGAACATATAGTTTATTTTAGAAACCACAGAGTCCATATGCTTTCATTGAAGCCGCAGGCTTAGTGCCAGGAGTGAAGCAAGAGACCCAAGTCTGCGTTATTAGAAAACAGCTACTTTTTGTGCCACAGCAGAGCTTCCTAACCACTGCTGATCCCGTATCAGCAGCAAACCAGGGGCTGGTGTGGGAGATGTGAGAACGACCTCTTGCTAAGGCACTTCAGTTTAAAGTTGCGGCAGGATTTTGTCACCATGAAGAGAAAGAGAGCGCCTTTGTGAGAACCAAGCTAAGTAGAGGAGTGTCTGACAAGATACGGAGAGAGAGAGAGACGGTCAACATTGTTTAAGTCCAGGATCCAGCCATGCCTGACATCAGAAGTAGCTCTGGACTTGTTAGGCACAAACCTGCTGCCGTCCAGTCGATGTCGACTCATAAGTGACCCTATAGGACAGAGCAGAACTGCTCACAGGGTTTCCAAGGAGTGGCTTGTGGATTCCAACTGCCAGCCTTTTGGTTACCAGCCAAGCTCTTAACCACTGAGCCACCAGAGACCTTGAAAATCCTTTTTTGCTAAAGACAACTTAGAATTTTTTACATGTGCAACTCACGCATAGTAAATAATACATAAACCTTACCAAAAAAAAAAAAAGTTTTCTACTTTGAACTCTCTCAACCAAGATTGCATTAGATGTGTCAAATAAGCGAATTCCACAGTTGAAATTCCTATTGCAAACATCCTGCTGTAGGAAAGGTCACAGCCTCTTTTGTAAACAGGGGAAGGGAAGCTACTGGACTTGGGAATTCAGATCCAGCCTCGGGTGCCTGCAGGCCACAAAGCTCAGATCACTAAGACAATGCTCTTTCCAACCAACCAGTGTCCTCTGACACCGCAAACTATGTGGTGAGGCAAAGGGCCACAGTGAGGACATTCTTCAGTTTGTTAACTGAATTACAGAAAAGCCTGGCTAATTTTTTTTTTTTTTTAACATTGCAGAGTCTATCACACTTCTGAAAAAATCATATTGCCTGGTCATACTTACAGATGGTTAATTTTCCTGTAAGGAAAAAAAATAAATTTAAGTCTCAATTCCTGCCCTGAGCATCAAATCATGGCTCGACCATATTGGACTCTGCTGTGGCATAAGGTATACAAGGCATAGTCTGATTAGCATGTTGATATTGTATTCCATTATACTGCTGAAGTTATGAATATATAGGTCATTACTAATGAAGTCTCTTAAATTTAAAATCATGGTTAGCATCTGAACATTCAGAGAAGTCTTAATAAGTCTCTGGAAGTCCAAAACCCAGCAAATTCTCCATAAATATTTCAATTTTTTCCTATGAGGAGGGTGGCTGCCAAACCTCAAGCTAAGAAACTGTTATATGTAAAGTTTTCTTTGAAAAGTAATTAATCGTTACAGCATTATTCACAAAAGCAAAAAGATAGAAAGAACCTAACTGCCCATCAACAGATGAATGGATAAACACACTATGGTACATACACACAATCGAACACTACACAATGATAAAGAACAATGATGGATCTGCGAAATATCTCACAACATGGATGAATCTGGAGGGCATTATGCTGAGTGAAGTAAGTCAATCACAAAAGGGCAAGTGTTGTATGAGACTACTATTATAAAAACCCAAGAAAAGGTTTACACACGGAAGAAAACAATCTTTGATGGTTACAAGGGAGGAGAGGTGTGGGCAGGGGAAATTACTAACTAGATAGTAGACAAGGGGTAACTTTGGTGAAGGGAAAGACAACACATCATATAGGGGAAGTCAGCACAACTTGATCGAGGCAAAGTCATAGAAGCTTCACAGACACATCCAAATACATTGAGGGAACAAGTCGCTGGGTCTGAGGGCTGGAGACATCCGGGTCAACTGGCTTAACATACTTCATACAGAAAATGTTTTACATCTTACTGTGGTGAGTAGTGTCTGGGGTCTTAAAAACTTTGAAGTGGCCATCTAAGACACATCTATTGGTCCCATCCCATCCAGAGCAAAGGAGAATGAAGGAAACCAAAGACACAATGAAAATATTAGTCCAAAATACTAATGGACCACAGGAACCATAGCTTCCACCAGGCTGAACCCAGATAAACTAGATGGTGCCTGGCTACCACCACTGACAGCTCTGACGGGGATCACAATAGAGGGTCCCAGATAGAGCAGGAGAAAAATGTAGAACAAAATTCAAATTCATAAAAAAAGACCAGAATTGTTGGTCTGACAGAGACTGGAGGAACCCCCGAGACTATGGTCCCTGGACACCTTGCTAACTCAGAACTAAACCCACTCCTGAAGTCCACCTTTCAGTCAAAGATTAGACAGGCCTATAAAACAAGCAATAACACAGGTGAGGAACATGCTCCTTAGGTCAGTCAAGCCTGCGAGACCAAATGGGCAACACCTGCCCAAAAGGCAAGACGAGCAGGTAGGAAGAGACAGGAAAACTGGAGGAATAGACATGGGGAACCCAGGGTGGAAAGGGAAAGGGGGAGACTGCTGACTTATTGTGGGGATTGCAAAAAATGTCACAAAACAATTTATGTATAAATTTTTGAATGAGAAACTAATTTGTGCTGTAAACTTTCACCTAAAACCAAAAAAACCTGTTGCCATTGAGTCGATCCGACTCACAGTGACCTTATAGGACAGAAGAGAACTGCCCCATAGGGCTTCCAAGGAGTGGCTGGTGGTTTCGAACCACCAACCTTTTGGTTAGCAGCCAAGCTCTTAACCACTGTGCCACCAGGGCTCCTAAAGCACAACAAAACTTTTTAAAAAGTTTAAAATATTTGAAACTTTCCATACTAATAAATTTTTTTAAGAAATCATAAAATATTGGGAAGAAAAATTTTACTTTGGAAAACTCAAGAGCTGGAAATAAGTTTAAGGTCTGGAAATACTTCACATACTGACCATACGGCAGCATCTTCAGGAGGAGGGTTACTGGAGGCAAATAATAACATCAGAAAACCTAGCAGGAGTAAACTGTCATCTGGGGTGAGAAAGTTGAATACTCTTTCTAATCAAGACCTCTGCCAGCTATCTAGGAGCCCTGGTGGCGCAGTGGTTAAAGCACTCGGCGGCTTAACAAAAGGTCAGCAGTTTGAACCCACCAGTCACTGTGAGAGAAAGATATGGCAGCCTGCTTCCATAAGGAACCCTGGTGGTACAGTGGTTAAGAGCTTTGACTGCTAACCAAAAGGTCAGCAGTTCGTATCCACCAGCCGTTCCTTGGAAACCCTAAGGGGCAGTTCTACTCTGTCCTACAGGGTTGGTACATGTCAGAATCAACTCTACGCCAGTGGGTGTGGGTCTGGGTTTGTTTTTTGTTTTTGCCAACAACCTGTCAAAAAGCAAGGAGACAAAAGGGCCCCCGACCCACCACTTTCATAACTAGTGTTCAGTGTTCCCCAAACTTGCCTTCCATCAAGAAGCACTCGTATTATTTTCCGCAACAGACACAATGGGTACCTATATGAAAAGTAAGTTTAGAAAAAGTTTTCCAAATTTTCAGTAATCAAACATTAATCAAATTATTAAACCTTATAATTTACATGAAACAGTTTAACTCACTAAATTAATAAAACCTCATCCAAAATTAAAGAAACTAGATATATTTAGAATAAATTGATAAAGTCTTAGCCCAAGTCAAAGAAATTTTACCTATTCAAATAGGCTTTGAAATACTGTCTATTGCTGAGTGACCTTCATTAGTCCTTTATCATCTGGAACACCACCACCAGACAATTAAGGTTTAAACCAGTAATATTTTTTAAACCAATTCTTATCTTTCCATGGCACTGGTTTAACTATTTCCTTAGACATAAGAAGATAAGTCAGTTGCAGAAATGAAAACCTTTCTCTCTGGTCAGGTTATGCTGATCTCCCTAAACCACTGTCAACTTTACAGCAAGACTTGCCAACTTGAACCCCAGGTATTAACGTGGCCCATGCATCTTTCCTTATGCCCTCAGCCCAAGGCTGAGAATGAGGAAACAAGGAGCAGGGAGTGATGAGAAACCTCACATTCAGCTTTGCTTTTTCTCAGCCATACCAAGGAATATCATTTACACAAATGTAAGGAGCCGTGGTGGCACAATTTAGTAATAGGCTGCTAACTGAAAGGTTGGTGGATTGAACCCACCGAGCGGCTCCAGGGAAGAAAGACCTGGTGACCTGCTCCTGTAAAGATTACAGCCAAGAAAACCCCACGGGGCAGTTCTTCTCTGTCACATGGGGTCACCATGAGTAGTAAAAACGATTTGACAGCACCCAACAACAAGGTGCTAATAAATTCAATAACCCGTTAAAAAAACCCATTGCCCTCAAGTCAATTCCGACTCAGAGCCACCCTACAGGACAGAGGAGAACTGCCTCATAGGCTTTCCAAGGAACAGCTGGTGGATTTGAATGCTGACCTTTTGGTTAGCAGCCAAACACGTAACCACTGGGCTACCAGAGCAATTAAAACTCCTTTCACAGTCCATTGAAACTGCTACTGATATATTGATAAAGCTTTGAAAAGTAATTAAAATGACTATATATATTGAAGGGGTAGTAGGTACACTTTCAGTTTTGACGAAGGAAAAGTCACAGTCCTAAGTTCTAATACATATTGGCATGAAGCTTGCTGATACCACACAAGAAAACCTAGATTATGGGGCTCATGAATCAAGAGGCTGCAGTCAGTGATATATATGAAAAAAACAGAGTTACAGCATAATACTATTACTAACATATTTCTTTATATGTAAATGTGGGTATTTTTTAAGGAGGTGGATACAGAAAGAATATTTTACTTTTACTTTCTGAGTAAAGAGAAGCAATATTAAATCCTATCATTTTGTTCTTCAATGAGATAGCCCAATTTAAGATTGAATGACCTGTGTTGAAATTACAGGAGATTTACTCCTTACATGCTGATAATGAATTATACCAGCATTACATTTTGATACATAGAAAAAGCTTAGAAATTAAGGCCCACAAAGCTTATTTAAGCAAACCACAACTATTTATTTTGGGACAGCGAGCTGTTAATGCCCCTCTAAACCCTGGTGGCGCAGTGGTTAAGAGTTTGGCTACTAACCAAAAGGTTGGCAGTTCAAATCCACCAGCTGCTCCTTGGAAACCCTATGAGGCAGTTCTAATCTGTCCTGTAGAGTCACTATGAGGCAGAATCAACTTGATGGCAATGAGTTTATGCATTACTGTGCATAATCACAAGTGGACATTTTAATAAAATAAATGTAATATCATAAAACAATGTAAATATAATTACGAGAAATGTACCAAACACACCTCTCACTTCACCCTTAAACTTTTCTATTGCCAGGTAGGGTTTAGAAATAGCCCATTAGTTGGTAATTTTTTAAAAATGTGAGGCAAAGCCCCCATGATGCTGTACTGGGAATCCTGTTTCCTTTGCTGGGCTTCCTCCCCGCCAGCTTTGCATCTGAATCCTGCTTTTGCTTGGAGGTTATGTGTAAACCCCATTGCGCGTGTTGCAGTATAATTAAGAATGTTGCTCACAGAACTTGTAGGAACTCTCTACTTGTAAACTCCTTAAAAGTAACTTGCCTGCCTGCCCTTGGGGAGCAGTCTTGGCAGCAGCAGCTCTGACTGACTCCTTTTCCTCATGCAACGAAATAAAGGTACCTTTCCTGTTCTCCCACCTCAGTCTCTCATTTATTACCCAATACAGGTTATGCCAGGCAAGAACCTGGGGTTTCTACCCGGTAACAAGTATATTAATGGTTTGTATTTTAAGCAGCATGAAAATGTCATATAATCTAGGACCACCAGCTATTCTTCGTCTTTACTCTGAGTTAATCAAGAAGTGGGCCTATAACTACAGGAAAATGTAGATTTAGAGAAACTATAGACAATGATGGATGACGAAGCAAAATAAAACAAAACAAAACAAGCAAACAAAAAATTATGTACGGTCGAGACACTCTGGTAAAATTTATAATCTATGAAAATAACACTTTTTTTCCTCATTCATCTAAGTTCACATAAAAAAGAAAAGAAAAAAAAATGTTGATTGCCTACTCTATGACCAGCATAGTTGGAAATGTTTAAAACACCTTCTCATTTGATCTTCAAAACAGTCCTACTTAGAATGTGCTAGTAAACCCAATTCACAGATGAGAAACTGAGTCTCAGAGGGAACTTGCTCTGGTTACACAGTTAATTAAGAGGAAGGACTAGAATTTAAACTGAAGTGTGAGCTTGGCCCAAAGCAGCTACACATTCCAATGTGGTCTCATGATGTGGTGCAAAAAACTGAGTCTTCCCAAACAAAATAAATAATTCAATGTGCTTACTTCTTAAACTGCAGAGAATTATGTCTTATCAAGATTATTATTTGCATATAAGGCAATGTGTACAAGGACTTCTGTGACTTTACCAGCTAGTAGGGTCAACAGATCAAACAATACTTCCCTTTGGCCTATATCAACTTCCTTTTATTTTGAAACACCAAATCCTTATTTCCAAATACTGAGCAATCTCCCAAGAATAAAGATTTCCCGAACAGAATAAAAGAGTCAAATCACTCTTAAGCAAGGATTCTTCAAAGTTTTTTTTTTAATCTTACAAAAAATGAAGGATAGAATTTACTCATTTTACTAAAATTTTGTTTAAATACGTTAGTGAGCCAAATTACCAATTCTCCTTAATCAATTTAAACAAGATAAACAGAATACAAGTTATAACTTATTTTGATTATTCTAACCTCCAACATAGTAATTTGCAAACACCTCAAGAGTTAGTCACTCCACAAGCACTCCAATAAAAACTCAGCACAGTAAGTAGCACTTTATACTAGAGACCTGTGATTTCTCTGAACTGTTCGTACACAAATGTTCAGACTAGCTCATTATTAATTCAGGCATTTCCCCATAGCTCAATAAAAACTCCTATGAAAGCAAGAAGCAGGATACATGTTCTCTAAGAGGAGAAACTGAAAACCTTATCTCCTAGAACATTCGTGGCCAGTCAGACTCTCAAGCTCCCTGTGGGCCGGGATCACGTATCTTTGTGTCATTTTTTCCAGCTCAGCATTAGTGTGGAGTAGCAGAAGACAATGAAATGTTTGATGATACTAAGTGGAAATGGGACATTTCCAGCCAGCAGTGTAAATCCCCTTCCCTTACTGTTATCTGACAATTCAGATCAAGAAAAGGTATGACAGCACTGAGGTCCACAAAGGTACAGGAAGCAGCACACAACACCAGAGTGGCCTCATGGGTTTGATACAGACAGGGCTCGAACAGCTTCGCTCCTTCTCACACAGTGACTTCTGTACCACAAATTGTTTCACAAATGAGCTCAGATGTTCACAGGGAGGTTCAGGCGAGTGTGTGGATGGCCTGGCACTTTTCACATGAGGTGTGGGAACCCAAACATCTGCCTTACCGGCATTACAGCAATGGTATCACTTTCTGATTTCTGCCCGGTGATGTATCAAGGTCATACCAAACCCATAACATTGTAACAAAGCTTTGAGAATGCCTTTTATTAAGACACTTAGAAACGGAGGCGAGGGGGTCACATGGCTTTTCAAATTTTAGATATTTACAAATAACTTATAAAATGAATTACAACCAGTAAAATTCAGAATTTAGGAAGCGCTTCTCAATGAACTGAAATGAATGTGGTTAAACTCGAATAAATCAAACCACTACGGCCAACAGAGTACTGTGAAATCTTCAATTTTGACAGTTTGCAGAATGCTTTTTTTTTTGAAGCGTTACTAGACGCGCAACAGTGAATCTCAGAGATATCACCTTCTTTCCCAGCCTTTTACCAACGATTTACCCTCCCCAGCAAAGTTTTTTTTTAAAGGTATGGGGAAAGGGGTGTCACGATACAAAAATAAATAAGTAAGTCCTGTCCCAATTCAAGCGGGGATTCATGCCCAGGGTAACCACTGTACTCACTTGTACCCCAGAGCCTTGTCCACTTCGGGCGCCCCTCCAGCTCCAAAACAACTACCAAGGAAGAGGAAGAGCCACTCTCTACCTGGCTCGGGCTCCGCCTCCCCGAAGTAGGGAAGGGCCCTATTGAGCAGCACACCTGAAACAGGTAAAGCAGCAAGTAAACACCCACTTTTGTCCAGTGTAAAACGCCTAATTTATAAGTATTCCAGGACAAAAATAACAAAACTATTGGGCTGGCAACCAGGGCAAGGGCTCCGCTTCACTAAATCAGTCTCCTAGTGACATTTGTAAGAAATCTGACTTTCCTAAGTGGGGAACACCAACATAGACGGTCCCTACTAGAGCCGGCCTGCAGTTCTGTGGTTTGTTGGCAACAGGCGTGACCGCGCACGGGGTGCTAGGCGGTGGCGGTGACGGCACTGCACGGGACTGAAGCGTCGGGGTTCTGGGAAGGGCGCCCCCGACCCGGCGCGGACTCCGCTGGGGGCTTTACGTTTAAGGCTGCGCACGCCCAAGAATCCCGGGGGGTTTTGTCCTCGTGGACACTTGAAAGCTGAGAAAGGGCGTGTGGTCTCAATTGTGAGACATGGCTGGTCTTCAGGGTCTTACCCTAAAGAAACTGAAACCAAACCTATTGGCTTCCAGTGGATTGTGACTCATAGCGACCCTTCAGGACAGAGTAGAACTGCCCATAGGATTTCCAGGGAGCGGCTGGTGGATTCGAACTGCTGACCTTTTGGTTAGCAGCCGAGGTCTTAAGCACTGGCCACCAGGGCTTCAGGGTCTTACCCTGCTCCCCCGGAACTGCCGAGCCCCGTCCTGGCCCGCCCAGACCGCCAGCTCTCAGGCTCTGGTCGCCCACTCCCGTCACGTGGTCCAGGTAGGCAGGTTTTCTCCCACCTCGCCCAGTCCTCGCCTCACAGCAGGTGAGTCAACTCCTGCCACGCTGCAGTGCAACGGCCAGCGTTCCTACGGTTTTGAACAGAACAGAAACCTATGGGTCCCTTCCAGCGCTCACATCTTGGCTGGCAACATTCACGCGCGGTCGAAGCCGGGGGGAGAGCCGTGAAGGTGGAGTCCCACCCGCGTCCCCCCGCCTCTGCTCCTTCAGGTGACTCGCAGACCCGGCCCGCGGTCGGTCACGTGACCGCCGCGCGCCCGCCCCGGGGCGGAGCTAGAGCCCGAACTGCGCCGGCGCGCGGAAGCCGGACGCTCCTAATGCGCCTGCGCCGCGGGCAGAGTGGTTCCGGCCGGTGTTTCTGCCTCGGTTTGGACCTGTGAGTACGTGAGAAGATGGCAGAGCAGGTGCCCAAGTCCGTGCTGTTTGTATGTCTGGGTAAGAGGGTGCTGATTTAACCCCACTGCTGACGTTCAGTGGAGGGTTGGATGTGGGCCGCTTGCGCTGTGGGCTACGCCGCTGAACCAGGAAAAGTGAGCGGAAAGAGGCCTGGGAGCGGAGATGGAGACCTTGGGAGTGGAATGCGGGCGACCTGGGTCCTTCCTCCCTGCCTTGCACGTGCAGAGCCCTCTCCTCACACCGGCGCTTCCCTTATTGCCCGCACCTAGAATCCCCGCTTCCTGCTCCGTAGTGCCTGCATAGACTGCCTGCCTGATACCCTTTAATGTGTATGATGCACTCCTGATGTCCTGAGTTCCGTGAAAACACGGCTTAGCTTGCGAGTTTCCCGTGGCCCGTGCTTAAAGATGGAGCTGAGCTAACAGTGCTTTGAGTCGAAAGGTTCCTGATTTCTTGGTTGTAAAAGCCAGGCCATGGAGACCTTAGTTCAGATACCTTTGTAACGTTGGCCCCTGACCCCATCTGCCGGTGTCCCGGTTTCTGCACATGACAAATGAAGGTCATTTATATTCATAATCTCTCAGGTGCTCTCCAGCTCAGAAATATTTTCATTTTTAGAATTTCAGTACTTGGCCCCCTGTGTTCATAACAGAGTTCGTTTTGTGTTTTCACGATTCTTCCTTTGCGGTAGCACTAAATGATTCTATTCCTCAGTGCTTCCACTCCTTAACTCCCGAGAGAGGACGGCCTAATTTATCAATGGTCGGGTTACTTTAAAATCTTCTGTTGGGTCTACACTTTGTACAGAATAATGTTCCAGCCCCATTTTTCAGTGCATTCCTCAAAAAGACTGATAGAAGTCCAGCCTAGCCTTTTCCAGTCTATTTCCATTACCTCCCCCCACACCCTCTGGGCACTACCTGTCCAGGACGAAATGCGTGCCTTAGCACATCAGACAGACTTTTAATGTGCCTTTGATTAGGTGGTCATTTTTCTCTGGGTGACTACTTGGCGTTTTGCCTGAAAAGCCTTTTTATATTATAAGGTCAAACTTAAATGTTTATTTTCCCAGACCCTCCAGGTGTAATTCGTTGCTTCATATGGCCCTTTAGATTGTTAGCTGCTGTTGAGTCGCCCGGACTCCTGGGGACCCCATGCACAGTGTGATCTGACCATTGGGATCCATAGCATTTTCATTGGCTGGTTTTTTCAAAAGTAGATCCCCAGGCCTTCTTAGTCTGTTTTAGTCGGGAAGCTCTGCTGAAACTTACTCAGCATCATAGCGACAGTCACGCCTTCGCTAACAGAACGGTGTGGCTGTGCTGCAGATACACTGGCTGGGAATCAAACCCGGGTCTCTTGCATGGAAGGAGAGGATTTTACCGCTGAACCACCGTTGCAGCTCTGTGGCCCCTTATAACCGAAAAAAAAAACCAAACTCCTTGCCGTCGAGTCAATTCCGACTCACAGCGACCTTTTATTACACACATTTTGTTAAAACTGTTGAAATTCCAGCTCCATTTAACTTTCTTAAGGACACGGTCCATGGCTTATTTTTCTGTTTCCATTTTTAGGGCGATATCTGACACTCATTAGGTTATTTGTAGAATTGAAGTTTTATGAGAGAAAGTAAAAGCATTACCTTGTCCCGCCTTAATAGTAGGCTGTGTTTGGATTTCTGAGATCTCCACCGAAGGCTGACATGGATTCAGCAAATGTATTAAACAGCAGTCCTGCTCAGGTTGGGTACCTCATAGGATTCCATTGCCTTGTTTACTTTTACTTCATGTTGTTGATTATGCCAGTGTAATGCACCAGACCAAAAACCAAACTCAACTGCCGTCAAGTTGATTCTGACTCATAGCAACCCTATAGGACAGAGTAGAACTGCCCCATAGGGTTTCCAAGGCTGTAAATCTTTACAGAAGCAGACTGCCA
>NW_004443959.1:20724039-20749778 GCF_000243295.1 Trichechus manatus latirostris | reverse complement strand
TGATTCTGACTCATAGCAACCCTATAGGACAGAGTAGAACTGCCCCATAGGGTTTCCAAGGCTGTAAATCTTTACAGAAGCAGACTGCCACATCTTTCTCTGGAGGAGCAGCTGGTGGGTTGGAACCACCAGCCTTTGGGTTGTGGCCAAGCGCTTTAAACACTGCGCTGCCAGGGCTCCTATAATGCGCCATGGTGGCTACTAATGAGGAGTATATGTTTACATATGTTTATCTTCAGTACATTCAACACGTTTCTCACTTACTTTAAACAGGTGTTATGAATTGAATTGTGTTGCCCCCAAAATATGTGTTGTAAATTCTAACCTCTGTGCCTGTGGTTATAATGCCATTTGGGAATGGGTAGCCTTTGTTACGTTAATGAGGCAGGATTAGTGTAGGGTGTGTTTTGAGGTATAAAAGAGATCTAACAAGCAAGCAGAGCAGAGATGGGGGTAGATGCCAAGCCACATAAAGATCGCCCAGGAGCAGAAGCTCAAAAGAGACAAGAACCTTCCCCTAGGGCCTGCAGAGAGAGCCTTCTCTAGAGTGGCACCCTGAATTCGGACTTCTGGCCTCCTAAGCTGTGAAACAGTGTGCTCAAACATAGCAATGATTGTGAGGATGGCGCCGGACCAGACAGTGTTTCCTGCAACTTGTACATAGGGTCACTATGGCTCAGAACCGATTTAACGGCACCTAACAGCAGCAGCAAACTGTGAGAAAACAAATTTCTGTTTGTTAAAGCTACGCACTTGTGGTATTTCTGTTATAGCAGCACTAGATAACTAAGACACCAGCCACTGTTCTGAAGGCTGGGGATATAATAGTGATGAAAATACCTGCCGTTCGAGATCTCCCATTCTGTCAGCACCGAACAAGTAATTGGTGTACCTGGTCAGATGGTGTGAAGTGTTGAGGAAAAAGCGGCAAAGGGGATGACAGTATAGTGCGATTTTAAACAGGTGTGCAGTGAAGGCCTTACCTAGGAAGCATTTGAAAAAAGATTTGAAAGAGATGAGGAAGCAAGCCCAGTAGATATTTTTGGAAATCATCCTTGGCCTGAGGGAAAGCAGGGAAAAACTTTTGAAGTGAGAGTGGGCTGCCCATGTTCAAGAAACAGCAAGGAACCCAGAGGGGCCAGGTAGCCTTTCTCAGTCAGGACTCCTCACTTGAACCTGACAACTCGAGATAATTTGAGAGCCTTGTTTTCGCAGTGCTCCTGTGGATAATAGATGATTATCATTAGTACCATTTTAGATGATAGAGGGAAAGTTCATTCATTTGGTACAAGAGACGTTTTAGGGCAGGAGTCTGCAAACTTTTTCTGTAAAGAAAGGGTCGTGGGCCATACCCAAGCTGTAGCAGGAAGGCAGCTCTAGAGGATACCTAAACAATGGAGCATGGCTGTGTTCCAATACAACTTTATTTACTGATGCTGAAATTTGAATTTCACATGTCACAAAAGAGTCTTCTTTTGAGTTTTTCAACCATTTAAAAATGTAGAAATTATTCTTAGCTCTGTAGGCTGTACACAAAAAGACTGGGTTGAGTTTGACCACGAGCCCTAGCATTCAGATCCCTGCTTGAGGACATAAGGAGGTTCTTATCTCGTCAGGCCTGACGAGGACCTTGGCTTTTACTCTGAATAAGATAAGAAGCCATTGGAGAATTCTGAGCATTTTGAGAATTTTCATCTCCTTTAAGTTTGAAAAGCATTCCAGCCCTTGTGTTGAGGTTCCACAGAAGGAGAAGCAAGGGCAGAGGGAGGGAGACCAGAGGACACTGTTGCAGTAATCGAGGCAAGAGATGACCCTGTGGATTGGGCCAGAGTGTTCGTGGTAGAGGTGGTGTATGGTCATGTTCTCTCACTAGGAGATAGCCTATGCATAGGATGTTAAGAACTGTATAATTTTCAAATATAAAAATTTTATTCCTTCAGAACATTTATTTGGACCCCTTTGAGGCTGACAGGAGCCCTGGTGACATAGTGGTTATGTACTTGGCTGCTAACCAAAAGATGGGCATTCAAACCCACCAGCTGCTCCGTGGGAGAAAGATGAGGCAGTCTGCTTCTGGAAAGACTTACAGCCTTGGAAACCCAATGGGGCAGTTCTTCTCTGTCCTATAGGGTCGCTGTGAGCCGGAATGGACTCGATGGCTGTGGGTTTGGGTTTAAGACTGAAGTGCTGAAGTGTACGGCTGCATCATGTTTTCCATCGGTAAAGCTAATGGCAGAAAAGAGCGCCTTATTTTGGCAAGATCGTTAAGTGTTTTATGTTTTTGTGAGATGAAGACCTACTGGAGATCAGAAGCTGTTAATCATGCCATAGTCAGCATAGTTGGTGGAGAAAATGTGTTTGTTAGTGGTATCAGATTACTTCTTTCCTGTCATCAATCAGATGTCAATTGAGTGCTTTGTATGTGCCATATACCAATAGCTGTTGGGGATACTCCAATGAGTAAAATAGACACAGTCCTTACCCTTATAGGGCTCAATTTTTTTTTTTTTTGTTTGTTAGTCTCTATCCTTGAAATGAGGGTGTTGAGTAAGAGTATGTATTATGCTGCCTAATTTGGAAAAGAGTCCTTGGGTGATGCAAATGGTTAGGTGTTCAACCACTAGCTGAAAGATAGGCTGTTCAGACCCGGTCAGAGGCACCTTGGAAGAAAGACCTGGCAGTCTTCTTCCTAAAGGTCCCAGCCTTGAAAACCCTATGAAGCAGTTCTACACTACACACATTAGGGTAGCTGAGAGTCGGAATCGACTCCAAGGCAACTAACAACAATTTGGAAGACAAAAACAAAAAAAAACCCCAAAACTTGAGGCTTTACAGATTGAAACCTTTCTGTAAAGAAATCTGAAGATAGCATTTTAAGTTTTTAGAATTTATTTCATAGAAGAAACTTGAACTATTGTGTTTTACTGATTTCTGATGTGCTGTATTTTTAAATAACAAATTGGTGATGCCCACTTTTGCGATTAAGAGGGCAGATTATAAGCAAGCAGGATTTTTTATTCATTGATCTTGTACCTAGTATAACTTTGCTTCTAATCTTTTAGTAGTAATAAATGTTTTTTCATCTACATTCATGCACGAACCTTCTAGCTTCTTTAAAGGTGGCCATCTGGGGGAAAAAATGTGGATGAATGTACCTTAACTTTAAGACAAAAAAATTCCAAGGTTTTGTATTACTGGGAGAAAACTAAACTGACATTTTAGAGTTGATGATTATCTGTAAAGGGGTGGGACTAGTCCTACTGCCATCAGATGCTGAGATTAAAAACACCAAACCAAACCCATTGCCGTCAAGTCTATTCCGACTCATAGCAACCCTATAGGACAGAGTAGAACTGCCCCATAGAGTTTCCAAGGAGTGCCTGATGGATTCGAACTGCCGACCTTTTGCTGAGATAGTAGGCATCTGAGGCATCTATTAAGACTTCTGGAGTTTTAAATAATAATGTTTGTCTCCATTTGGGATAGGGCGATTGCTGTTAAAAGTATTCCTGGGATATATGGTGCCAGTAAAATAATTACACACCCATAGGAAACCTTTCAGTAATTAAAATAACAAGGAATGGTAATACCTGTTTTAAAACCTAAACACAAATTTAAAATGTGGAAAGGAAAAACTTCACAGCACAGACTAGCATATAGAGGGCATTGAAGATTAATTTCTGTCTTTTTATTTTTTCTGGTTGATAAGTAAGAGTTTTTACTTCTGTGGAAACCACAAGCTATGCCGGGGGGAAAAAAATACCTACACACATATATACACCTAGGTTTCTTAATGTAAAAACTAAAGAATATTGTGGAAAAGACAATGAATTGGTGTCATGTACGCTAGTTAAATGTCTCATGGAATAGGAGTCAGTTATGCTTCACAACATTTTGGAAGATTTTAACTCTACATGTTTGTCGTAAACCAGAAGATTCTAATAAAGAGTAAATTCTGTTAGCCAGTGCTGTCCACTCTCACTTCTCCCTTCATTTTCCATCACCACCTCCTTCATTCCGGTTCCTGGTCACTGTGAGTCGAAATCGACTCAGCGACACCAGGTTTGGTTTTTGGTTTGGCTGTTACTTGGTATTTAATATTCACCTCTTAAGTAGTCTTAGCCTTCGATCTGGTGCTCTTTTAATGTTTCCTTGACCCCTGCCAGTTATTTTCCTAAATCGTGGGAAGAGTCTGTGTCTTAAACAGCTCTTGTCTTCAGACCCTAGCCAGGGACTTGCGTCATAAATAGTAGGTGTACAAAAAGATGCTGAACAAATGCATCACATTACTCCTCTCTCCAAAACCTTCAGTTTCTTCCTGCAAAGTCTAGCATTTTAGGACTCCATGTCCCACGTCACCTCATATTCACTTACTTTCTGTACCCGAAGCACTGTGCAGCTTCACGGCTAATTCATACAATTCCATTGGAGTTAAATGTCATTTCCTTCAGCTTTTGCACATTCCAATCCTTTTCATCCTTTAAGGATCAGCTCTAATGGTTCAGGTTTTTTTTGTTTGTTTTCCCTGTGAACAACTTTTATTTTCTGTGTTGCATTTATGTTATTTTTATTGTAGCTAACTGTATCTCCCCTAAGCACATTGCTTGGCACGTATATTTTGAGGGGAGATCTTGTGTCTTATCTTTCTCGACAGTCACATCAACACAGGGCTTTGTATATCATCACTCAGTGAAAGTTTGTGGTTAGTTATTACTTATGCCTAAATACATTCTGCTTTTGTATTTTTTCATGAAGCGATATTTGTCCGTCTTGTGTGTGATATGCTCGAAGATACGTGTTTTAAAATTCCATTCTATTGTATTTCATTTTAAATTAGGCTGGTCTCAGCCCACTTCACTGATGTCATGACTCACTTCTGGGCCATTAATAGCAGCCTGAACATTTTAATGATTTTGGTTATAATTGTTTTTCTGATGCCTTTGTTCATATTTTGAGTACTTAGACAGTTGGTGTCAAATCACCAAACTTGGGTTTGATCAGTTGCTCTCCACAGGGGTCTGCCATTCGCTGGATTGCATCAGAGAATAGTGTTTGTCATTTGTCCTTTCTTAGGGCAAATTCAATCATTTCCTGATTGATATGTGAGGTAGTTAACGGAATTATAATAGAAATCAGTATCTGCCGTTCCATCAAACCTATGATGCCCACTCTGCCCCATCTCCTTTTTTTTTTTAAGGTAACATTTGTCGATCACCCATTGCAGAAGCAGTTTTCAGAAAACTTGTAGCTGATCAAAACCTGTTAGACAAGGTAAGTATTGTTCAGTATCTCGTAGAGGCCAGCCTGTTTTTTGTGAATTGTGAACAAAAATCTTTTCTCCCCCTGCAGTGGAGGATAGACAGTGCAGCAACATCCACATATGAAATAGGAAACCCTCCTGATTACCGAGGGCAAAATTGCATGAAGAAGCATGGCATTCCCATGAATCACATTGCCCGGCAGGTACCGTACTTTAACTTCAGAAAGCACACGTGTATGTTTTGTGTTACAGTGGATCATTGACAGTGGTGCTGTTTCTGACTGGAACGTGGGCCGGTCACCTGATCCAAGAGCTGTAAGCTGCCTAAGAAATCATGACATTAACACAGCTCATAAAGCACGACAGGTAGAAAAGATCTCATTTAATTTCTAAAATGTAGATTCTCATAACTTGTATGAGTTGCAAGAGGCTTGCTCAAATGTGTGTATTTAGTTAGGTAGGATGAACTGAAATGTAGCTGCATTGTGACCATTTTGTTTCCCTTCCGGGCCATAGTTCTGAAAGACTTGTATGATCTTGGAATTTACTTATTAGAATGTGTATGATAGTTCTACAGCTTAAAATGCAGAGAGCCCCGGTCAATAAGTAGAAAACCTAGTTGTGGTCGCTGTTTTACTTCTGTCTAATTTTAAGGGAATCATTCAGGCCTAGAACAGATTAAAAGGGGACATGGTAACTATTCTGCTTCATAAGTTTGTTGCTAGAATAAAGTTACTTAATGTGTATAAAAACATTTTATCAACTAAAGTTGCTTAGAAGTATAGGGTAATACTGATATTATGGACCCATAATTACTGTCTCATCATCTCAGACATAGATTTGAAGCCCAATAAAGTAATAACCAAAAGTTGTAATTTCATATGAAGATAACCTTATATTTTTATTATAAATTAGAGGATATGGTTGGTTTTCTAAGAGTTCCTTATTATTTAGTACTCAAATAAATCATGAAACATTCTCCAGTTGACAAAAATCATCTTATCCTTAAAAATAACATTTATGTTGAATTTTCAATATCCTTAATGTGTTTATCTTTTATATGGTATATGAAATGTTTTAAGCGTGCACAGAGTATGGAAATCATTTGGAAGACGTCTGTGATCCCATAAGCCAGAGTTTGCCACATTCTTCTGATCTTCTTTTGTTTTTACAAAGTAAAATGTAAACATAAAATTAAAATTTTCCCCTTTCTCCCACAGAATAGTCATTTTCCTGAAACTGGTGTGTGTTCTTTCCATGTTTTCCTTGTTTTGTTATATACTTATGTTCTCATGACAGCATTCGTTCGTACAAAAGTGTTAATTGAACATTTACTATGTCAGGTTCTGTTTTAGGTCCTGGGTGTACAGTAGTAAGCAAAGCATAGTTCCTGCTTTTGTGGAGCTTGTTTTGTCCAGAAACGTTAGGCAGTAAACAGAGAAACAGTCATTCAGTTTGTCAGGCATTAACAGGTATGCTAAAGTTGGCTTGTCTGGGTTCACAAGAGCACGCTGTTAGCATCTCCTGATGCTGGTATCCTGGGAGCAGGAAAGTTGACAATGATGGGAGTGTTTATACTACAGACATCGGCAAGTGCTGCAAGTCTGTCCTTTTTTTGGAGGGGTCAGGGGGAGGACAGATGTTAGACATCTGCCAGCACACCAGTAGACCAAACCAACTCATGGTGACCCCATGTGTCACAGAGTAGAATTGCTCCATAGGGTTTTCTTGGCTGTAATCTTTATGGAAGTGGATTGTCAGACCTTTCTTCTGTGGTGCTGTTGGGTAGGTTTGAGCTGTCAACCTTTTGGTTAGTAAACGAGTGGAAACCGAGTAAACCTGTAGCACACCAAAAACAAACAAAAACAAAACAAAACCCGTTGCTGTCGAGTCAGTTCTGACTCATAGCGACCCTACAGGACAGAGCAGAACTGCCCCATAGGGTTTCCCAGGAGCACCTGGTAGATTCAAACTGCCAACCTTTTGGTTAGCAGCCTTAGCTCTTAACCACTGCACCACCAGGAGTGATAGCAAATACGTTCCATGAAAAAAATCTAAAGCAGGGTGGGGGTTGAGAGTGATGGGGTTGAGGGTCCCTGTCTTAGATAAGTATATTAAATATGTCCTTTTGCAAATTGCATTTTTAAAATTGAACACCGTTTTGAGATTTATTCATGTGCTGCGTGTAGGTCTAGCTTATTCATTTAAATTCTGTAATGTAGCTTGTTGTAGCCAGTGTATTCCCATATTGATGTACACATGAAAAGTTGCTTAGCCTCAGTTGTAACCTGGAAAATGCAAATTAAAGCAACCAGATACCGTTCCATGCCAGTCAGATTGGCAAAGATTGAAAGGTCTGACCATGGTCTGACCGTGCCAGGTATTGTTATGAATATGGAGAAATGGAGACTGTACACTAGTGGTGAGGGCTTAAATGGGTATACTTTGGAGAGCAATTGTGATGTTACCTAGGATAGTTGAAGATGCTTATGTCCTACAACCCAGCAGTTCTTCTGGGTATAGATTCTGGACTAGCACTGCTTAATATAACATTTTGTGTTGAGGGAAATGTTCTGTATCTGCCCTGTCCCATGTGGAAGCTGCTTGCCACATGTAGCTATTGTGCACTTGAAACATGGCTAGTGTGGATGAGGAACTGAATGTTTAATATTACTTAATTTAGATTTAAATAGTCACACGTGACTAGTGGACACCTTATAGGATTGCGTAGTTCTAGAATCATATGACCACAAGGAAACAGGTATAAGATTGTGCATTACAGCATTTTTAGCAATAGGGAAAAATTGGAAAACAACCTCCAGCAGTAGAGATGTAGAGAATTTTATCACCATTAGCACGCTACAAATGCATGCTCTGGTTCCTTTCATAATCATAGGGGTTAAGTTCTAAAGAAATCAGTTATTTGTTTCTAATATAAAAAAATGCTTTACATATTATTCTGCAAGAATTACTACTTTTTTCACTATGTTTATTTTATACTCAATTGGATTTTTTTAAAAATCTGGCTAAAATCTTAAAACTTCTTTGTTTCCAATTGTCTCAGTTACCTAGTGCTGCTGTAACAAAAAATATAAGTGAGTGACTGTAAAGAACAGGAATTTTATTTTCTCTTATTTCAGGACGCTCTTTCAGGAGACTGGAAGTTCACGTTCAGTGAGTGGCCGTAGGGGAAGGTCCCTCTTTGTCTCTTCCAGCTTCTAGTAGCTGCTGGGCAGTTCTTGCATCTGCTGTGCATGTCTGTCTTCACACAGAGTCTTCCCCCTCTGTGTGTGTCTGTCTGCTCTGCTCTTTTTGTAAGACACCACTCAGAAGTGATTAGTTTTAGGACCCACCCTACTCTGCTATGACCTCATTAACATAACAAAAGAAAAGTTCTGTTTCCGTACAGGAGCTAGGACCTCAACATATATTTTTGAGGTATACAATTCTATCTGTAACACCAACCTAACAAAGATGTATGAGCTCTGTAGATAGGGGAAGACCATAAATTGGCATCATTGAACAAGAGGCATTTATTTTACTTGCTATTTTAATAAAGCACCCTGAGGACCTGACCCTTGCTGAAATGAAATTTTCATTGGACAGAAGATTAAATATCTCCATAACATTTATCCATTCTAATCTCTTCAGGTTTTCATGTACCTTGTTGAGTCTATCTGCTATTTTTTACTTTTAAAAGAACATAGGTGTATTTTGAATAGTCCTTCTGAATTATGAATAATACAAGTTTTCTACTTAAAAGATTTACATTTTTTTCTACACTAAATGTATAATAAAAGTGGATGCAAATGAAGTATTTTAAATATGTCTGACTTTAAAAAAGCAAAGCTAAAAACTTTTTTAAGAACACATGTAATTACTAGCTTTGGAACCAGTGTTTCCATGAAGTTCTGTTTTTTGCCTTTTTTTCCTCCCCCAGTTGCTGTTAAGAAAATATGCCCAACTATGTTATTTCTTTAAATTTTTAAGTATGAATGAGGCGTATTTTATAAGTTAGTATTACATCAACTCTTATTAGCATCATACATTAACGTTTACGGTTCTTTCCTTTTATTAATTGGCATTATTTGGGTGAAAACTCTTCTAGTACGTTTCTTAGAATCTCAGTTACTCTTCATGTACCTTAATTTTCCCATTGCTTTGAACCTGGGTTTAATTAATAAAATACTTTAAGGATGCCACATTTGTTCTTAACTCATGCTATCAGATCTCTGAATATGTTGGTGGTTTCTGGTGAATTCTGTGGAGATTTTTTACTTTTTTTTTAGTAGATTTTTATTGAAGTGTGCACACATTTTAAGTGTTACACAGGTCAAATATATGTTTATTGTGGTAACTACATATGTAAGAAAACATTTGCCATTTCAACAGTCTTCATGTGTACAGTTCAGTAACATTAATTATGTTCATCATGTTTTTCAGCCATCACCCTTATCCGTTCCAGTCTGATAAGGATTTTAACTTTACCCAAAGTAATTTGGTCTTTGCCTTTTTTCTTGAGAGACAACTCTAAATTCTTATAATTTCCTGAGTAATTGAGGTGTTTTTATTACCTCAGGCCTCCAGACCATACCTGATGGTTTGTGCCTAATGAGTGAGGGGCCAGCCTGGCCAGAAAGACCACCTAATATCAGCTGACCTTAGTGGGTGGGGGGGCATGAGTCAATCATGCATATGAAATGAGCCCTCAGTCATGCCTATGCATTGAGAACCCTTAAAGGGTCTGAACACGGAAGCTCCAGGAGCTTCCTGGTTGGCAGAAGACATCCACGCATATGGAAAGGTAGTGCATACTTCTTTGCACGGGAAGCCACACGTTTGGAACGCTTCCATACCTTGCCCTCTATGTCTCCTTTATGCTGATTTGTATCCTCCATAATAAAGCTGTAATCGTAAGATTGGCATTTCCCATGTGCTCTGTGAGTCATTCCAGTGAATTAGGGGACCCAGAGGTGTAGTGCGAGTAAAGAGGTAAAAAGTGAGGGCAGGTAAACCCTTGAGCTTACGGCTGGTATCTTGATGGGATAGAGGGAACCCCTATGTTTGTAGCTAGCAGGTCAGAAGTGAGGGTGTCATGTGGACTCCCAGGTTTTGGCTGGCATCTGAAGTCCTGGGCCTC
This sequence comes from Trichechus manatus latirostris, assembly GCF_000243295.1. NCBI lineage: Eukaryota > Metazoa > Chordata > Mammalia > Sirenia > Trichechidae > Trichechus > Trichechus manatus. The sequence goes on along the minus strand of NW_004443959.1, from coordinate 20,739,378 downwards.
CTTGGCAGTCTAAAGGATGGTGTCGTTTTAGCTTGTGAGATCTGACCTAGCTCTGAGTGGTGAGGGTCCGGAAAGTGCTGCATGGGCAGCTGGTGTCAGAACTGAATTGAGAAGCGAAAAGTGGATATTTGATTTGATATTTGAATTTTTCCACTCAGTTCACCAATTATACCATCACCCTTAACAGAAGCTGAGTGTCCCCTGAGCTCAATATATTTTTATACCACAAACATCGCAGTGTTGCCCACACCAGGATCAAGACATAGAACATGAGCAGCACACCAGCAATCCCCCTGCAGCCTCTTTGCAGTTACTCCCCACTCCTCCACAGGTCACCACTAAAAATTCATTCTACCTCTTTAACCATATAAGTGGAATCATACAGTATGTACCCTTTGGTATCTGGCTTTTTATGTTTGTGAGATTCTCCATGTTGTCGCATACATTGTTGGATACTGTATCATCTTACAGTTATGCTACAGCTTATGCATTCTATCTTAATGGACATTTAGGTTGTTTCTGGTTTGGTAACACTACAGATAGTGCCTCTATGAATATTTTTATACATGTCTTTTGGTGAGCACATGCTGCTGTTGTGTTGGGTATATATGAAGCGTCGTATATAGAATATTAGGGTTCTGCTGGCCTCAAAATCAATTGAGAAATATTTGCCCTTTTTCTCTTTAAAGGAGTTTATATAAGATTGATAGTATTTCACCCTTAATTATTTTAAGAATTCCCATCTAGCCCTGGAGATTTTTCTTTGTATAAAGTGTTTTAATGACAGATTAAATCTTTCTACTCGATACAAGATCTGATCTATTTATTTCATTTTATTAATTTGTGTTTTCCTAAGAATTTGACCGTTTCAACAAAACATGTACATTTATTGATGTAATACTGTTTATAGCATGGTATTTTGTTAATGTCTATAGCATCGATAGTGATTCCCCCCCCCCAATTCATTTAATTAGTAATTTGTGCCTTTCTAAGTCAGTGATAACAGCTTTATCAATATTTTTAGGTTTTTGTTTTTTATTAAATTTCTGCTCTCACATTATTATTTCCTATCTTCTATTTCAGCTCAGTTTACTGTTCTGTTTTCTAAATTCTGGCTGTAGATATTTAGATCATTGATTTTTTTCTGCCGTCTTCATTTCTGGCATATTAATTATAAATTTTCCTCAAGGCATGTAGTCTGTCTTACAAGTATTTATATGTTGTGTTTTTCTTATTCAATTCAAAATACTTTCCAATTTCCTTTCTGATTTTTCAGTGACGCATGGGTTGTTAAGAAGTGTATTGCCTAATTTAAAAAATTGGGGGATTTTTGTTAGTTATCTTTACATAAGTTCTACTTGTTTTTATTGTGGTCAGAAACCTACTCCTTGATTTTAGTTGGACATACATTTAGAATTTAAGTATACTTCCTGCTGGGTTGACTCTCAGACTCTTCTTTTTTGCTAGTTTTTCTTCTGTCCCCATAGCCCATTCTGTCTGGTGTTAGTATAGCTTTATTGACTTTCTTTTGGTTAATGTTTCCATGGTGTGTCTTCTTTCATCCACTTACGAAGTTCCTGGGTGGTGCAGATGGTTAAACCCTTGACTACTAACCAGAAGGTTAGGGGTTCGAACCCACCCGAGATGCCTCAGAATAGGCCTGGCAATCTGCTTCTGAAAGGTCAGAGCCTGGAAAACCCTATGGAGCAGTTCTACTCTGCACATGTGGGGTCACCGTGAGTGGGCATTGACTCAGTGGCAAATAACAACATGTTCAGCCTTTCTGTATCCTCATATTTAAAGTGACTCTTTTAATCAACGTAGATTTGAGTTTTGTTTTTTTTTTTAAGCAGCCTGCAATCTTTTGTCTTTTTAATGTGGTACTTGGTCCATTTTTGGTTAACATAACTACTGATTACTGCTGTGTTTATGTAGATAATACAAACTGAAAACATCCTTAACACATTAGTGTGTTTATGTAAGTTGGTACTTTGTAAGTTGCCGAACAATGGTGACATCTTAGAATACTTTAATAATACTTTAGCTTTTTCTGTTGTCATGCTTTTTAGTTCTAAATGTACTTTAAATCCCGTAAGAAATCATCATTATGATGATTGCTTTACATGGTCAATGTTCTAATAGATTTATCCTTTCTATTATTCTGTATTCCTTCCTTCAATTTTGGGTTTCTGGCTAGGATCATTTTTCTTCGGCATGAAGAACTTTTAGAACTTATTTTAATGTAGATTTTCTGCCACCACGTTATCTTAAGTTTTTGTCTGTCTGGAATTGTTCTATTTCGCTTTTATCTTTGAACGATATTTCTGCCGGGTATAGCATTCTATTTGGGAATTTAGGATTACTTCAGCAGTTTGACGTTTCAGTCCATTGTCTCTGACATTCATCGTTTCTGTTGAGGAATTCTTTGTGTTGTTGTTGTTCCTTTGAAATTACTGTCTTTTTCTCTGGCCGTTTTTTAAATTCTTTTTCTCTTGTTACTGAGTTGCTGGGTGGTGCGAGTGGTTAAGCACTCGACTACTCACCGAAAGGTTAGTGGTTCAAACCCACCCAGAGGCGCCTCAGAAGATAGGCCTGGTGATATTGTTTCCAAAAGGTCACAGCCTTGAAAACCCTATGGAGTATAGTTCTACTCTGACACACGTGGGGTCACCATGAGTTGGAATGGACTTGACAGCAGCTAACAAGAACAAGCAGTATTCAGCAGTATTACTGTGGTATGCAAAAAGTTTCCTCTTGAATTTGTGGTTTAATTAATGTTTTTCATAAATTTTGGAAAAATCTAGGTTATCTTTTCATATTTCCCTCTCATTCTCTCCTTTTCTTCTGAAACTCCACTTACATGTGTATCAAACATATATTTCTTACTCCTTTTTCTGTGTTTTCCATCGTTTTTGCTCACTCTTCAGTGTGAGATTTTCTACCAACATGTTTAGAGATACTCTTTCTGGTTCCAAACAGCCCTTAAACCTCTGCTTCCTGAGTTCTTAATGTTTATTATTTGATTTTTTTTAATTCTGTAATTTTTTCTTGATTTTTTTTTTTAATATTTGTAGATTCCAGTTCTCCGGTGAAATTCTGTACCTTACCCTGTATTTTCTTGAACATGTTAATCGCAGTTATTTTAGATAAAGCCTCTGTCTGGTAACACCAGTATTGGGTCATCTGTGATCTTTTCGATTTCTTTTCTTTGTTTCATTGCTTGGTATGTGTCATGGATTGAATTGTGTCCCCCCAAAATATGTGTCAACTTGGTTAGGCCATGATTCCCAGTATTATGTGTTTGTCCTCCATTTGTGATTTTTCCTGTGTTACAAATCATAATCTCTGCCTGTGGTTAAAGAGGATTAGGGTGGGATATAATACCCTTGCTCAGGTCACATCCCTGATCCAATGTAAAGGGAGTTTCCCTGGGTTGTGGCCTGCACCACCTTTTATCTTACAAGAGATGAAAGGGAAGCGAACAGAGAGTTGGGGACCTCATAACACCAAGAAAGCAGTGCTGGGAGCAGAGTGCATCCTTTGGACTTGAGGTTTCTGTGCTGAGAAGCAACTAGACCAGGGGAAGATTGATGAAAAGGACCTTCCTCCAGAGCTGGCAGAGAGAGCCCTCCCCGGGAGCTGATGCCCTGAATTTGGACTTCTAGCCTACTGGACTGTGAGAGAATAAACTTTTCTTTGTTAAAGCCATCTACTTGTGGTATTTCTGTTATAGCAGCACTAGATGACTAAGACAGTATGCTTGCCAGTTTTGGACTGAATGCTGAATATGGTATATGAACAATTGTAGAAGCTTTGGATGATAGTTCACTTTTGTAGGTAGGTTGATTAGGCCAGAGCACCTTCATACAGTAGAGGGTTGAGCTGACTTGGGGCTGGGTTGTAACCTTGGTCAGGCTCGGTCTACTTTAGACCTGCCTCCACTCCTTGGGTGAGCTCTCCAGGAACTGCCAACTCAGAGCTTGATAGGACTTGTTTCCTAGATAGGACTCCTCCTGCGTGACACTTCTGGAATAGAGTTTTTTTTCCTTGTTACTGTGAGTCTGCTACAGCTTTCTACTTGGCTTCTTAGGTTTTTGCCCTGAGTAGTTTAAAAATTTGGCAGATGCTTTGAGGGGGAAACTTCTGAGTGTGACCCCTTCTTCTGGGATCTTTGCTCTTTTGAGTTCTAGCTGTCTTGCTGTTTCCTTATCCCCAGTTTTTCTCTTCAGCTCCATGAAGTTGCTGACGGTTCTCTTGGATTTTTGCTTTTCAGCAATGGCCCTCTGCCAGGATTCTTAGTCTTCTAGGAAAGATTTCTCAACCTCTGCACTGTTGACATTTTGGGCTAGGTAGCTCTTTGTTGTGGGAGCTGTCTTGTGCATTGTATGATGTTTAGCATCTTCCCTGGCCCCCTACCCGTCTGATGCCAGCAGCACCCTCTCCCCTCCCGGCCGTGACAATCAGAAGTGCTTCCAGACATTGCTAGCTGTCCGGGGTGGGGGGAGGGACATGGGGGCAAAACAGCCTTCTCCCTCCCTTGAGAACCACAAAAATAGCGATTTGCAGTGTGTGGTCTGGAGAATTCTGGGGTTTCCAGAGATCTTTTCAGGGGATCCATGAGGTTAAGATCATGTATGAGTCAAAGATCCATTCAAAGTGCAAGACAGACCAGTGGATTTTAATGAAGTAGAGTATGTATGAAAGTTTGATGTGGTTTCAGATTCCACTTTGCAGCTAACTTTGAAGAAACTACCACTTAGAGTTTTAGTGTAGTATCAAAGAAGAATATCCAGTTAGTTTAAAAAGCTATTAAAATACACCTTTCAAATTACATACTTTTTTTATATGCTTCGACTCAGCATATTGCAACAGAGCAAATGCAGAAGCAGATATGAGAATCCATCTGTTTTCTATTAAGCAGATACTAAGGAGATTTGCAAAATGTAAAACGATGCCACTCTCCTCACCAATTTTGTTTTCTTTATTAAGTTTGCAAAGTGTAGTTATTTTTCATTTAAATATGTATGTGTGTTATATTAGGTAATGAATTCTTATTGTTTTTAAATGAATTATAGATGTTTTAAATTTTTTTCCAGTTTTAATAGCAAATGTGATAAATATCGAGAGAGATAACCCACATAAACAAAAGCTGCTTGGAGGCAGGTCCTAAATAATTTTTAAGAGTCTAAAAGCATTCTCCAACTAAAAGATTCAAGAATCTCTGTTCTAGGGTCTCCACTCCCACTGCTGTCAAGTCCATTCCAACTCTAGCGACCCTGTAGGGGGTAGAACTGTCCCATAGGGTTTCCAAGGCTGTAAGTCTTTACGGAAGCTGACTGCCACATCTTTCTCCAGTGGAGCAGCTGGTGGGTTCAGACCGCCAACCTTTGGGTTAGCAGCCGAGCACTTTAACCACTGCACCACTAGGGCTCCGTCCGTGGTACAAGTAGACAAACCTTAGGCTTGCCGCCTTTTTTTGTAAATAACGTTGTATTGGTACGCAGCGAAATGTCTTTTAATATTGTCTGTAGCTGCTTTTGTACCATAATAGCAGATCTGAGTAGTTGTGACGGGCACCCTATGGCCCAAAAAGCCTAAAATATTTGCTCTCCGGCCTTTACAGAAAAGGTTAGCAGACCCCTGCTCTGTGGTGTACTCCCCTTTGGGATTTTGACCTCGGAAAGCCTGCTCGTCACAGACGCTCTCTGATGGCTTTAAGAGATGTTTTTGGGTTTTTGTCTGGATTTTCTAGTTGTTCTTGGCGGTACTGTTGTTTTGCTACAAGCTATTTCATCATACAGTGAAACCTGCGAGAGCGGGAACTCAGCGAGACTGCCTTGTTTTTCTGGGCTGCGAAAGTTTTCCGCCTTTAACGGGGTGCGGTCTTACCACTCTTCTCTCGCTCTCTAGTAGTGGAAAATATTTGAGGTTTTCTTCTCTGACAGGTTTCTGCCTTGTACAGGTTCAGCTTTCTGCACGCAGAAATCCTTTACATTGTCTATATGATGTTAATTACCCTTCAGCTACTCTTATTTTCTTAATTATTTTACCATCCAGAAGTTACCGATGGTTTGGTAGATAGCTGTCAGTTACTAAGTCTTTCTTTTTTTAAGATCTGTACAAAATTGGTCCAAAATTAAAACCAGTGTTTAATATTTAATCCTAAGATAAACAAGTTGTGAACATAGCTTATAATATTTGCTCCAGTAGATTTTGACATAGGCTGATGTCTTGGGAATGTTAACAAAATATATTCCTTAGTACTTTATCAACATGCAAAAGCTGGACAGTGAAAAAGGAAGACAAAAGAATTGATGCATTTGAGTTAGGGTGTTGGTGAAGAATATTGAGTATACCGTGCACTGCCAGAAGAACTAACAAATCAATCTTAGAAATACAACCGGAACGTTTCTTAAAAGTGAGGATGGCGAGACTTCAGCTTGCTGACTTTGGATGTCAGGAAGAAGCAGGTGCTAGAAAAGGGCATCGTGCTTGGTAAAGTAGAGAGACGGTAGCTGAAAACGAGGGGCTTCTCCGTGAGATGGACTGGCGGCAGCCACTCAGAGGGCTGACAGCGATGATCAGGAAGATAGTGCAGGACCACACGACTTTTCTTTCCGATACACGCAGGTCGCCAGGCGTCAGAGCCGGCTCAACGGTAACCAGCAGGAACACTCACTCAAAATTAATGCGTGCTAAAAGCCAACATTTCTCATTTTACGCAGGACGTTAGGTGTATTTGTTAATGTCTTGTTACACTGATGGTTAGAATATCACTACCTTGTTTTACCAGGTTTTCAGTATCTTCTTTATAATATTGTTTTCCAACTGTATTTTAGAGGACTTTCTAATGAGGAAGATTATTATTGAAGTTATGGTCTTAGAAATTATTTCTACCTTCATTCTGCAGCATGTTGATATTCCTTTATTTTCTTACTTGTTCTAACATTATTTCTGATATCAAAATTAACAAAGTATTTTTTTCATTTATATTTTAAGAAGCTTATACGTACAGATTATGTCAGAAAACAATTTTAAACTTTGAGGTCAGAGTTGGCAAAAATACTGAGTGGCACACTCTTGTATGTCATATTCAAATTAAGGATATTTATTCAGAGTAAAGAAGAAACCAGTTTAAGGAATATGTTACTCGTGTTCTCTTAATCTTGCCTGACCACCCAGTTTAAAACTTTAATCTTCCTGCCTCCACCCAAAACACTCACTGTCTCCTCTGCTTTATTTTTCCTCCAAGGCATTTATTGCCCTGTGTGCATTGCCTGCCTCCTGGAAGTGGAAAGTGGGCTCCACAGAGACGGGGATTTCTGTGACTTTAGTTCGGTGTGTGTCAGCAGGGCCCAGAATAGTGCCTGCCATGGCAGACACTCAGCAAGCCCTTGTAGAATGAAAAAATAAAATAAGGGTATTAAATATGATATTTTTGCATGTTGATTGAATTACACTTTCTGAGAAATTGAAGCGGAGGTATAATCTTTGTGTCCACATATTATATTGTGATCATCCCAAGGAACTTTATAGTTTAAAATTTGAAATACAGTTTTGGGAAATAGGTTAACTCTCATTAAAGTGCCCTAAATTGTTTATCTTAATTAGTGAGTAACAGATTCAAATACAGTAAAATTTTTTTTTTTTTTTAATAACTGCTTTGGGTCTTCTAGACTTACTGGCATAAATACAAACCCTGTGTTTCTGACTTCTGATTTAATTTTAGGTTACCCGAGAAGACTTTGCCACATTTGATTATATACTATGTATGGATGAAAGCAATCTGAGGTAATCACATTTTTTTTTAAAGAGTATTTCTGTTCAACTCTCAACTCAGTCATAGGCCAGGCAGTTTATTGTCCAAAATGACTTTTTAAAGAAATTTTAAACTTTTAATAGGCAGTGTTGGTCACATCATGCAGAACATTTAGAATAACAAGAAATTCATTGAGTAATTTAGAATTGTCTTATTAGGTATATTTATTAAGATAAGCGAAAGTCCAACTAGCATGATATAATTGGAAGAATAGGTAGGTGGTGATACAGATATAAATAGATGCATTATTTCAGTATGAATGTTATTTTGCTATTGATAGCAGTTGTGGACAGTGTGGTATCTTATCTTTCTTATTTCTCCCTCTCCTATAAAAAAGGTAAGACTGATTAAAAAAAAATTTTTACTGCAAGTTGCCAGTTACCTTCATTAATTGAAAAATGACAGACGAAGGTATTAAATTAGGGCTACTCCTTATATAATGCTGGTTTTGTGTGCTATGCTTGGCTCAAAGCACGTTATGCATATTAAGTTCTTGAGTCCTCACAACACACAATGAGGCAGGTTAGTATTTCTTATCCACGTTTTATTGATGAGGAAATTGAGGCACAGAGGTTAAATTACTTGCCCGAGTTCACACAACTAGTGAATGGATACGATGGGATTTAAACCCCGAGCATGTGGCACTACATCCACACTTCTAACCCCTGTGCGGTACTGCCCCTGATGTGCATTTGACCTCAGGGAGCGTTATATTTTACCTCAAAGAGCTTGGTGACATTTCTTCAGCTCTGTGTGTCAGGCGCTGTGATGGGGACAGCACTCATGCTGCCTGCTCTCATGAAGGGAGTCCCTGGATGCGGTGTTTCGTTAAGCTCAGCTGCTAACTGAAAGATTGGAGGTTCCATCCTACTCAGAGGTGCATTGGAAGGAAGGCCTGCCGATGTACTGCTGAAAAATGAGCTGTTGAAAACCCTGTGGAGTACAGTTCTGCTCTGACACGTGGGTTTACCGTGAGTCAAAGCTGACTCGGAGCCTCTGGTACCCTTACGATTCTTAGAAGAGTCTAGTGTGGACTACATGTATCACTCAGGGTAAAGTTAGACCTAACCAGAGAAAGAGTGAAAGGAGACACTATGATAAAGTGCCAGAAACAAGCAAATACAATGTAGGTTTACAGATTTAGAAACACTGTTAGCTTAAATGACCAAACGAAACATACAAAGATTTTCTGATTCAAAAACCAGGGAAATGAGCTTTCTGTTATACTACAGATTTTACTATTTAATAATATCCTAAGATCTAACTGAGACTATTCAATCTGTTTACAGTACTCTCATTACTATTATGAATAATAGCAAACACATGGTCATCAAAGAGCTCGTCACAATTCGGTGTAACCATGAGAATTTATTAACTTGGTCTCAATGCTAATTTATAAATATTCCATGTGTTTGGAGAGGAAAAACTGTCTGTGTTTTAAATTACTTTTATCGGCATAAAAGATATGAATGAAACAGTTTATAATACTTTCTTACCTTCATTTATTCTCATTTGGTGCTTTTATTACATCATGTTTTCATTTTATTTACTTACTATGTTTTTATTAAGACTTTTATTAAAATGCATACACTTTGTGTTTTTATTTTTTAGTAATTGTTTTCTCGTTTTTCTCATTTACAAAATAACAGCATTGTAGGTATTGTCAAGAATATCTTGTTAGAAAACTCTATTAACGACGTTTTTGGACTTGACTGGCATTCAGTACGCGGTGTTTTTGTGTGCGTGATGCAGGATAGTGTCTTCTCTGATTCAGGTTTTGCACATGCTCTTCCCTCTGCCTGGAAGGTTCTCTTTTGTTACTGTGTCCAGTCAGCTCCTACTTGCCCTTCATTTTTCAGCCCGAAGTAATTTGTTTAAGGGATCTCTTCTGCTACCTTGTAGCCTAGGCTAGATTTTCCATTATACTCTCTAAAGATTTTCAGTAACTCCCTGTCTTTGCACTTAACCACTGTGCTGTAAACTTCATCAGATGGCAGTTTCGTTGTCCTGTGTCACGCCCATACACAGTGTCTGACTTGTAGTGCTCAGCAGAAGTTTGTTAAATGGATGGATGATCAAAGTATAGCTTAGCTAAGTTTGTCTTTTAATAGCAATATGAAAGCTAAAAGTAGAAGACCATAAGGAGGATGGAGATGAGTTTTCCGTTTGGGGCAGAGCCTTGAGGACTAAAAGAAGGAAAAGTAATTAGTGAGGTGTACTACATGAAATACCGTGTTAAGATACTTGAGATTTGCTGGCCCTTTGTCTTGAGCGTAGACCTGCAGAAGCAGGAACTTGCTTCATACTGCTGTTTGGTTCTTTCTATCACCTTTTCTTTATCTCTGAAACAGGTTCTTATTGATTGATTGTCCTGAAATATATTTCACAGGAGAAGACGTAATTATTTTCTGGCTTAAAGGAGTTTATTGTGTGTAAGAAATCAGAGGAAATACGCTGTTGTTACGAGCTCTCTCATCTAGTGATACAGCAGCCTGGGACATATAGCTGCATGAAGAATCATACAGATCTGCTGAGTATTTGATTTCACTTTTAAATCAGGTCATTTTTGCTGGGTTTTGATATGGATGTTTCATAAACCCTAGCAGATGTCCCTGTTTAACTTGAAACCATAGATCAGAGTACTTAAGTTCACGTTTCAATTTTACAGAGATTTGAATAGAAAACGTAATCAGGTTAAAAACTGCAAAGCTAGAATTGAACTGCTTGGAAGCTATGATCCCCAAAAACAACTTATTATTGAAGATCCTTATTATGTAAGTACAATTCACATTTCATTTTAACTTTTATGTTTATGGCTAGTGGAAAGGTTAACATGTTTGTATATTCTGCCATAGTAAATAACAGACTAAGATTGTCTTAAAGACATTTTTTGTTATGCATATTCTTGTTATTTATTTTCTTCTTCCTGTCCTTTAGGGGAATGACTCCGACTTTGAGACTGTGTACCAGCAGTGTGTTAGGTGCTGCAGAGCATTTTTGGAGAAGGCCACCTAAGGCCACATCCATGCATCGCTGAAGACCAGGTGTGATGAACCTGAACCTTGATTGGGATGCGCTGTGTTTTCCATCAGTGGATGTGTTAGTGTAATGCTGTTCCATGGCTCAAGGCCACAACTCTTTCTTCAGTTGACCGACTGTTTTCTTACTTTAAAAATAATTGTAGATGGAAATCAGTTGTGATTGGCAGAATAAATAAAAACCTTTGATTCAGACAGTTTATGGGGTACATTAAATGTTCTTAAATTAGTTAAACTTCCCATCTTGCCCTTATCACAAACGAAATAGTAGACATCAAAAGAGAAAATTTCAGTGTTTTGTAGCACTCTTCCTTTCCCAGTGTTCGGCAGGTAAGAAACTAAGGACCGCCATCCCTCCGATACGTTTAATTACGATGTTAATGAATAATAAAATAATAAAACATCACTTTAAGGCCCAGGTTAACATCTGAGCCCACTGAGACTTTTAAATAGCCTACTCTACCTCTCCAGTACATTGACATGGATAAGTAGTGAAGGACAAGTGTCCTCTACTCACCTATATATACTACCTCCCACCTGTTTTACCCCAGGGCCTTTTATTGAGTAACAGCCCCAGCCATCGGAGCTCACAGTCTAGATCAGACGGGTTTTGATTTATACACACTCATAGTCTACACTTGTATGTTAAAAGAATAGGAAAAGATTTCTGAGATGAATCTTTAGCACCTACGATACTTCTTAATTTTTGTCTAGTTTATTTCATAAGGAAGTTGGCTTATTTGCTCCTGCTTGAACTACTTTGCCTCTGAAAATTTAATCATCAAAAGGACACTGTATGTTGTTTAATCTTATGGTCAGTTTGATGAACGTCTTTTTTTATATGCATGTATAACCCAAATGTCAAATCTATATTGGCTTAGGTGGGAAAAATAATTTAAAAAGTTGGAAGAAGTCCTTAAATATTGGTATGTTAATAAGTTTTCTTTCATCAGTGTTTAATAAATTTATAGGAGCATATAGGTAATTTCTGTGTATTTCGAGGTCACTGTAATCTCCTATTCATTTGAGTACATACCAGAAAAGATTGTTTTAAGAATAAACTGGGGAGTGGAAAAATATAACTGAGATAAATCTGTTGTCTGCCTGCTTTTTTTTATTGACAAATGAAGCATTCGAAGTCATTGCATTTGCCCCTTTCAAAATGATCCGTGATGTTATATGTGTGTATTTATCATCAGCATTAGGAAGTAAAAAGATGAAAATGAGCACTTTGCTTCCACATACAGTAACATCTCCCTTGTGCAAGAAAGTTGAGGTCCTTGCAGCCCACAGCTGTTTCCCGGGCACTTAAACACCAGAGGATGAGTTTCCTTATTGGATTCCCGTCAGCTGCCCTCTCTTCAGACCTACACACGGCACCTTCCAGGTTAGCCCCGTGGTGTAGCAGTTAGGTAATTGATAATAACTTGCTACACTACACATTTTAATCCTCCCCATTCACGGTTAGTGACCTGAAATCCTGAGAGAACTTTTAATCATAAAATTCAATCCTCACACGAAGGTGGTGAAGCATTTAGAGGAGGACGCATGCAGCCGCTGAGTGAGGGCATCCCAGCTGCTGTCCCCAGAGCCTTTAATACTGCGGCGGCACAGAGCTCCCACATGGCATCTGTGGGCCGTGTGTTTCCTAACCCGTACTTGAAGTGTTTGCCTGCCCCTCGCTGGGTGAGAGTGAGGTAACTTTCCTGACACTTCACCAAGGAAGGTACAGGAAGGCAAAAATGACCCCAGCAATGTCATGAGAAGAAAGGTCTTTTTAACTTTTACCTAGCTCCACAGTGATTTCAGTTCCCTCATACAATTACCTGATGAAATTCTTAGCCTGAAAAGCTTCCTAGAAGATAGAAAATTTGAAAAGATTAAAATAGAATTTGATATTGGTACCCTAAAAGTATAAATAACTGAGAAGAAGAGGTCAAGTAATTAACTTCAGGTACAGAATAGGATTAAACAAGAACCTTTCCCAGGTTATACCCAGTCCTGATTTTGGTAATGGCTTGATAATCTTAAAGAACTTTTATTTTTCTCTGTTCCTTTGTGTTATAAATAAAATCCGACAGTGTTTTTTTTTTCCTGTGATTTTTACATATGTATCTTAAATATGGATCCTCAAACTAATCAGTAGTTTTATGCCAGCTTTGCCCTTATGGTTATATCCAGACAGTGTCATCTGTTTATAAGGGGTCATATGAACTTAGAAACTCATTGCTTTGCTGAATTCAGTTTATCTTTGTAAACTGGATCCAGTCAGATTAAAATATAGCTGCCTATAAAATCTGGGGTTGTCTTTAGGTCCCTCTTAGCTTTGTGTTTCATGAATATAACATGATGGCAATTAATGGATGCAACCTTGTTTGAAATAGTTACTACCAAGTCAGGGCCTATCTTAACAAGAAGTTAGATTACAATATGCAGAAGCCTCTACTTTAAAAAGAACAGCTAACTTAAAAACTGGTTCCCAGAGGAATTCCTAGCCTCTGAGTTTCAGTATAGAACTTTATGCTTTATGTATTTCTGTGACAGTCTGCCAAGGTAGCGATCTACATAGATTTGTAAATCATGGATTCCCAACGATGAACTTATTAAAGAGGAAGTAAAGAATCACTTTGAAGACTATTTATTATAACAAACACTTCATTTATTACTTGTGCTTATTTACAGTATTTACATATTGCACAATAGCTGGAATACTATTTTACATTTATTATACAAACGACAAATGAATTTAGCCTGGGTAGGTTGTTCACAAATTCACACTCTACTGTCCCCAAAATATGACTGAAGTTTATTTTTCATTCATGCAATTTCAAATAATGCTCTGGGAATGTAATTGCAAAAGTAATAAAAGATATCAAATCATACCATATGCTATATGAAAATATAGTTTCAGATTCTATGTTTCTAGAGAAATATTCTTTGCGATTTCAGCTAATCAGGAAAATGAAATATTCTGTCATCTTACAGAACTACACATCAAATGTGGAGTGTTTTATCTTTTGTTTTCTAAGGTAAAGAGTGGCAAGTATCACTGTCAGGTATGCTAATATACCGGATATATATCTGCAAACAGTGTCAATGACATACAAAACTCAAAGGAATTATGGAAGAGTCTGTCTGCAAAAATAAATCTCTTGTTCACAAGGGAATATGTTTATAAAGATAGTAAGTTCTATTTCCCTGTTGGTTTCCAAGGCACTTCTCAGGGTTCTTGGGGTGTTGCTCCTTTACCGCTCTACTCCCTGCTGAAAATAAATACATTTATGTATTATTATTCAGTTTATTATAACATTATACTTTTTATATGAACTCTAGACACCAGTAAAATAAAATTACATAATATAAAATTTCTATAAATTTAAGAAATCTGTATATTTCTCTGTTCTAAGAAAGTGTAGTGTATTTTGTTTTGGAAAGTAACTTGGTTCTATGGTTATGTGCCTGCCGTGTGCATTGTGCCTGGCATATAAACCAAAAACCAAACTTGTTGCTGTTGAGTCAATTCCGACTCATAGTGACCCTATAGGACAGAGTAGAACTGATGGATTCAAACTGCTGACCTTTAGGTTAGCAGCTGTAGCGCTTAACCACTATGCCACCAGGGTTTCCGCCTGGCATATAGTAGGTACTAAAATAATTTGCTGGCAGAATGAAAATCATAAATAAAAGTGATTGCTTATTAAAGTTTAAAAATAGTGCTTAGTTTTGATATTTGTGCTGTAGTTAAAATCCTTAGTAATTTAGTCTTCAGTGACTTGCAATTAGTGACACTCCTGGAAAATAGCTGGATTGTTATTATACCATCAGTGTTAACAATAATTGTGAAGAAAATAATTTAATCAAGATTAAACATCAGTTTTTCTAGTATTCAACGTAGGCCTAAACCATTGACATTATTCTTCTTAATTTTTTTAAATAATGATAAACCTCAAGTTTATTAAGACTAGGCTACATTTTATAGACTGTGCTTGAGTTGTCCTAGATACTTGTTATTCAAAACTACATTTATTGGCAGACTTCTGGCAAAATGGCACTCTAGGCAGAAGCACCATGCCGTCCCTCCACAGCAAAGATCAGAAAAACTAAGCCGAACAGAGAAAACAACAATCCTGAAACCCTAAAACATCAAATGAAGAGATAACTCAGCCAAGCACCAAATGGAGTGAGAAAACTGACAGAGAACGGAGAGCGAGCAGAGATTCATACAGAGGTCCCCTACCAGCTAACGCAGCGCGGATCCGCCATCTTGGACTCCTATCGGAGACCAGAAAACGGGGTACGAGAAAGCAGCTGAACAGAGCTTCCAGCGGGAGACAAAACTGCTCCACACATAACAGTCTCCCCGCTGCATCCTGCCTACCTGCACCGTGCGCTTAACATCACACCACCAAGCAGCACAGGCACAGCCTACTGGAACCTGCCCTGCACTGACTACCGACCCGCCCTGGTGGCTGTAGTAAGTGC
>NW_004443959.1:20708387-20723939 GCF_000243295.1 Trichechus manatus latirostris | reverse complement strand
TCACAAAAAAAGAAAATTACAGACCAATATCTCTCATGAATATAGATGCAACAATTCTGAACAAAATTCTAGCCAACAGAATTCAGCATCATATCAAAAAAATAATACACCATGACCAAGTAGGATTCATACCAGGTATGCAAGGATGGTTCAACATTAGAAAATCAATCAATGTAATCCACCACATAAATAAAAGGAAGGAAAAGATCCTTGTGGTAGAAAAATAATTCTTAGCAAAGAGGAAATCTTAGCTTGCTTCACTCCAAAGACCGTGCTGGGAATAATTCCAACCCTTGACAACTTTGACTTGGTTGCCATCATGAGTTAAAGGAATTTTCAACCTTATATCAGTAAGAGCCTTTTTAAATGGTGCTTGGAAGGAAGTAAATTTTATTGGTAATAAACATGTTGGAGGCAAGCTGATGGAGAAAGGTTACCAAAACCTCAACCTGAGCCTTCTGCTGCTCCTCCTCAGATGACTTTTATCGGAATATTCAATACCATAGTGTTTAGAAAAGAAACCTCTCAGGTTCAGCTGAGAGTACTTTCCTACAAAAAGCCTCCGCAATGACTTCCATTTCTCATTTCTTTTACTGTGATTTGGTTATATGTCTTGATAGGTTTATATGTCCAATGAAGGCGATGATTAGAAATCATTAAAATATAATCATATAACTTCTCTTAGGAGGAGTTAATGGTACAAGCTGTGAGAAAAATAGCCATGTTTTAAAAGTCCAAATGTTTAACACAATAATAATAACTTGCATTTATTGGCCTCTACTGTGTTCCTTGTACTAAGATAAGAAAAAGTAGAGTTGAAGAAAAACAAGTTTAAAAAATGAAACTAGAACTAAAACATTGTACTTACTCTGAAGAAATTCTTACAAAAAGAAATAAAATAAAATGAGATGGACTGAGGGATGCATCAATGAGAGATATATGAGGAATCAATTATAGCAAAAAAGGTAGGATGTAGGTAATTGATATACAAATATTCATGTAAAATTCTTTCAATTTTTTGTATGTTGAAAACTCTCATAATAAAATGTTGGGAACAAAAGCTGTGTGAAAGACAAAAAGAAAGTGATAAAATGAACTAAAAATAAAGCAAGAATAAAATTCTACACTAAAACATTAAAAAGATAAAAAAAGAAGATAAAATTTCAAGAATTAAATTAAATGCAAGAATGGAAGATTAGTGTGTCATGGTTTGAGTTATGTTCCCCCAGAAAATGTGTGTATCAATTTGGCTGGGCCATGATTCCCAGAATTGGCCTCCATTTTGTGATTGTAATTTTATGTTAAAGAGGATTAGAGTGGGATTGTAACACCACCTTTACCCAGGTCATATCTGATGTAAAGGGAGTTTCCCTGGGGTGTGGCCTGCACCACCTTTTATCTCTCAAGAGATGAAAGGGAAGCAGGCAGAGACTTGGGAACCTCTCACCACCAAGAAAGCAGTGCTGGGAGCAGAGTGCATCCTTTGGACCTGAGGTTCCTGTGCTGAGATGCTTCCAGAACAAGAGAAGACTGATGCATCACAAGGACCTTCCAGACCAAGGGAACATTGATGACACAGACCTCTCTCCAGAGCCGACAGAGAGAGAAAGCCTTCTTCTGGGGCTGATGCCCTGAATTTGTACTCGTAAGCTACTGGACTGTGAGAGAATAAATTTCTCTAAAAAGCCAAAAAAAAAAAAAAAAAAAACCTACTTTTTTTTTTTTAAATATTCCAGAGCTCAGGCTTTTAATGTAACTCATCTGTAAATGCAGGTGAAGTGCTGTCTGCGTGAGAAAGTCTTTCCATCTGACTTCTGTGACTGTTGGGAAGGTCAGTCAGGGATATAAAATCTCTCTTTGGTCTAAGGAGATCAGCTGGTGGGCTTCAGGAAGAATGAGGTAAAGGGATTTGCTCTAAGGTGACATGAATGTGTAGACATCACTGTGCACCCCTTAAATACCTGCATCTTTAAGAAGATGACCTTATTTTCTGGAGTAGGGAGGAATCTTATTCTGCCACTTTGTCATGTTAGTATATATATTAATATCAAATTAAAAGATACATTAAAGGTATTTGGGTACAGTGGAGTGATATCACATGGCTTATTGCCACATAATGAAAAAAATCAATTGGTAGCCAGTAAAATATGTATTGTACTGTCTTTCTCTGCCACCATATCATAAAGTGATTCAAGTGTGTGTGTCTTATACTTGGTCAACAGTTCAAATTCACCAACCAATGTCTTTCATTGATGTTTTTAAACCAAGCTGCAAAGTAGTAAACTCTTGAATGTATCTGTATTGTTGCTTTCAAACAGAGGAATGACTAACCAGTTAAAAGTTTGTTATTGCAATCTTAAGCCTTTGGAATTAAAAGAAATTATTGAAAAAAAAGTTGCAAGATTATTAAACATAGCCGAAATATTGGCGTTGTAAATTTTACCGATTTCTTGGCCAAAATGAACAGTTACTGCCAGTTGCAACAACTGTGGCTGTCAAGTATGGTGGCCTTATGGGAATAGAAACTTCTGACATATCTTATTATTAATATATTTTATTAGTATATTTTATTATCCAGTTAGATTCTAATTTGGTGGTTCAGAATGCGGAAGTGATGCAAAGGGTTGTATTGTTAATCATCAGTGCCATTCCCCAATGCAACATTTACTTTACATGCCTGATAGAGTAACGTCACCCAAAAAAACCAAACACATTGCTGTTGAGTCGATTCCAACTCATAGCAACTCTACAGGACAGAGTAGAACTGCTCCATAGGGTTTCCAAGGAGTGGCTGGTGGATTTGAAATGTTGACCTTTTGGTTGTAGCCGAATGCTTAACCACTGTGCCACCAGGGCTCCAGAGTAATGCCAGAACTTGTAAATATTTAAACATTATCTCTCTTTTCCTTCCAGCTTTTCTATGAAGGAGGACCATACTGGTATTCATTTTGCATTTGGCAAAGCAGGGGCATGCCCATCCTGAGACTGATGCAGGAGTAAAAGCAATCTCAGTAGTAATTCCATACAAGCATAAGTTCCACTGGTTACTCTGGCTATTTTGTTTAATTACAATTACCTGTCTCTCCAGGAAAGACAACTAGGGAAAGTGGTTGGTCAGTTAATTGGCAAAGAGATAGGAAGAATATAGATCGAGTACCCACTTTTTGTGGATGTAAAGATAGGGTATTTATTTTCTCCATTTGTAGGTAGATAAAATTTTATTCCAGGGATATGCCTGGTCTATCTCTGGAAGCAGCGGTGATTTAACCACTAGGGAACACAATAAAAATAACGTTCTCATCTTCCCTAGCATAGCACCTTGGGAGGCGTACAGGAATCTGCACCTATTCATTGGTTTTGAAAAAGAAAGAAAAAAAAAAAAAACAACTTTTCTATGTGCCACGTGAGCAATGGACTAGAAATTGAACAATGCTGGGATAAGAAATGAAGGCAGGAGATAAATTACTATATACCATTTCTTAGTTTTGACTGGCATTAAAAGCCACGTTTTCATGCCCCTCAGATAAAAAGTTCCATAAAAGTTTCACAGAACTTGTCTAACATGTGTCACAGTTATCCATTAACCACTGTGTATCTTGCTTCAGTCCCCCAGTTTTATCCCTCGCATGTATTACTAGTTCTTCTGATGCGGAAAACGATGATGTGAGGGATGATGTTAATCATACCTGCCGTGCCTCAAGTCAACATTTATTCTTCTGTGCCTAAGGCAGGAGGGCCGGGGCTTTCTCTCAGCATTCATCTGCTATCTAAATATTTGGAAGCATTGCCTTTCTTTTCCATAGTGAGTGTGTGTATGTATGAGAGAACAACTATGCTTTCCATTTTACATGAATCAAACTAGGGTAACTGCTAGAAAAATGCTATATAAGATCCCCTTTTTTTATTAATAACTTCTGGTTAGCTGATAAATTTTCTGGGAACCAACCATTAGCGGGCAGGAACCATGTCTTATTTAGTGGGGTATACTCAACATCTAGCAGTGCCTGCCTGGCAAACACAACACATAGAATTAGTATAAAAGTGGTGACATTGAAGTTTGTGTTGCTGTCTCAAGTGACTAAATCCTAAAGCATTTATGTCAGGAACATAAAACCATACCTCTTCAGTCCATATGTTTACAGATCAGCCCTCTACAGGCCCAAGTAAAAAGTTTAATTCATAAACTCTTGATGTGTGTTTATATTTTTACCCTTAGAGATTATGAAAATATAAATCTGATGGAAATACTTAAAGAGGATAGCTATTCTCGATAAGCATACTGGCCTAATGATATGATCAAACGCCAACACATTTACCAGGTGTATCCATAAAATTTGCATGGATAGGTTAATATGCTCATTTATGAGTGTGAGTGAGTGGAAGCCTAACAGTGAATGAGTATGGTTTTAAATATGTACTGTAATTTCTGCACTAAGCCATGTGCTGGAATTAGCTAAGGTGCTGTGTTTCCAATTAACACATAACCCATTGCCGTTGATTCCGACTCATAGCGACCCCGTAAGACAGAGTAGATCTACCCCATAGGGTTTCCAAGGCTGTAAATCTTTACAGAAGCAGACTGCCACATCTTTCTCCCGCGGAGCAGCTGGTGGGTTCAAACCACTGACATTTCGGTTAGCAGCCAAGTGCTTAACCACTGCATCACAAGGGCTTCTTTACACATTTAAAAAAAAAAAAAAACGTTGCCATTGAGTCGATTCTGACTCATAGCGACCCTACAAGACAGAGTAGAACTGCCCCAGAGGGTTTCCAAGGAGTGCCTGGTGGATTCAAACTGCCAACCTTTTGGTTAGCAGCCGTAGTTCTTAACCACTATGCCACCAGGGTCTCCTATTAACACATACTCAGTGCCAATTACACCATCATATGAAAAATGCATAATGGCTACCTGAGGTACTGTCTATCGGCCAGTAGGGGGTACCTTTTATTTATGACTTACATTTTGAGAGATGTTGAGTGTTATATCAACCTTATTCAAAGTAATGCTACTTTTGCCAAAGAATAAGTCTTTCTGAACTCCCATGAATTTTTCATGTCCCAAATGGGTTTCTAATCTGTGGTATGTGTGCCAATGCAATTCTGCTGTCAGAGAGCTTACCTTATCCTTCCATGCACATTGGACTGACAGCCAGCCGAGTAAGAAGTCTGGCACATCTTTTATAGTCTATGGTGGAAATAAATCACAGACCCTTGTCAGTTACCTGAACAACACTTCCTGATAAAATAAATAACAGGGTTTTTGTTTGTTTGGTTTTTTGCAAGTCTATCAACTATGGAAGCCATTTATTTATTTAAACATTCTGAATTTTCTGAAAGCAATATGAAAACCATCATCTGCAATCAGGGCTCTAAGTTGCTAATTTAATAGTTTACGGTACTTCTGGGGCTGCACATCACATGGCAAAGGTAACTAACAGAATTAGGGGGTGGAGGAAAGGAAGGGGTAAAGGCAGAGTCTACTGCACAGCTGCTCTCTCTCTGCCCACTTTCTTCTCTCAGTGGCTATCAGAGCTCTTTGCGATAACTGCTTCCTAGGACACGAGGAGATAGGGACTTTCCATACCGTTGTGTTACCTAACTTTTAGGTCATGTGCAGACTGAGTCCCCACCTGACTTGATCGGAACACAAAGCCCTCTGCATTAAAATTCTAAAGAAAGTGGGCCAGAGGGCAAGTCACAAAGCAGAGAGACCTAGACTGGCTGACTAATGGGCCAATTGTGAGAGCAGACCGATTTTCCTTGATATCTTATATAATTTCCCATTTGACTATTCTGATAGGTGTTACTGAAAATAAGTGAGGTCTAGTGATCCTGGCCATAAGGGAATTTTCTCGGGATGAAATTCTATGGAAAGCTGCAGCAGTTTATAAATGTCTAAAATTTATTTCTCAAGAGCAGCAGAATCCAAATAAAAATGGAAGAGTTCATACTCCTAACTGAAAATCTTGATGAATGAGTAAATTGGCAACTATGAACCTGCACAATATGTCAAACAGATAACTCTACTTCTAAAAATATGCCTTCTAAATATTTAGAGTACAAGTTAGCTTGGGTTCAAAAGAGAAAAATGACCTAGGTCATCTGGGCTCCTGGCTTTATTGCTCTTTTTTATCAGTTGCACCACAGTTTTTAGAATAAAATGACCTTAAGTAGATAATTTATCACAGAGATAGAGGATCGTGTAAACTCAAGTGCTGATCTAATCAAAGAATTGCAACTACTTCCCATCTGCAACACGTCTGGAAATCTTAAAGTTGATCACGTTCCCACTAAATACGAATGTTCTCTAAGGCAATGATTTGCATGCTATCATCTGAGAATCTTATTTAAATTCAGATTTTGATTCAGTAGGTCTGAGGCAGGACTTAAAATTCTGCATCAGTGCTGTTGGTCCTGGATCCACGCTTTAGGTGAGAAGGCCCTATGGCTCCTCTCGGGTCTACCATTCCAGGATTCTTTGGATTTTCTTTCATACAGCCTACAGCAGCATAGAAGTGGTGTAACTCCAGCTCTGCAGCTCTCCATGGCCTAAGAAGAGGTGGAAACCAAGCAAGGAGGCACACATCTGAATGTACAGATCTGCCAGTGGCCCACCTCTCCATGGCCCAGGATGAACTGTAACTGTGTCCTGATCACTGCCTTACTTTATGGATGACCTTGGTATCAGGCAGCCAAGTGACTGTGAGCAAAAGAGGTAGTGTATGTAGAGCACAGTGTGATGTATTAGAAAAGGATTGACAGAGCCAGAACATGAGGTTGTAGTCCTCATTTTGCTAAGATCTGTGTGACAGTGTACCATTTAAACCTTTCAAAGTCGATTTCCTCATCCATAAATGTAAGGATTAGCTGTGATGATGCCTAAGATCACTTTCAATGCACCATCTGTGACTCTATTATTGTAAGGCTGCGTTTCATATAAAAATATATAAATATTTAGCAATAAAAATAGAAAGGTTTTCAGACTCCAGGAAGCAGGTTAATAATTCTCAAACAGAAGGTGATTCTATTATAAAGGAAGGAAATAAGGCAGCAACGGTGTACTAGGTAATATGGTATGAATAAAAGGGCAGGTCTGAAGCAGCGCTTGAAAATAATAGAAGCAAATCTGCTTGGGAAACGTTGTCAGCTTGCCTTGGAGTTAGAATGGTGTACTGATAAGAACATGACCAGACAGGCCTTCAAGCCCATTTGTTCCTGCTTGCTTGTCATCTGGTATGTTCCACTCATGTGTACCAGTGTCATTGGTAACAGGATAGTAATACCTCCCTTCCTGGACTGTTGGAAAAATGAATGGATAGAACGTTTGTGAGTGTGCCTGGCAAAGTACCTGGTACTTTGTGATGCTCTCTAAATGAGAGCTGTTATGGTTTGGATTGACTTCACTGACTTAAACAGAAAAAACAACTTCCACTTCATGTCAATTGGCTTTTTGGAAGGCAGGGCAGGTAAGTCTGCTCTGCTGATCTGCTGGCCTCCTCTGGATATTCTCTGAAAGTGGTTACTAAGATATCTGGTATACTTGTAAGACTTTTCTCTGGCCAGCCTTAAAATTAAATACAAATTTTAGTCCCTATTAGAAAAATTGGTTTGGGGCTCTAACAGGCATCACTTCAGTTAATAAATCACTCGTTATCATTGTGCATGGTGTGAAAAGCACAATGAGCCCCTTCTGGGGAAATGAAAGACGTTTTGCTGTGGATAGATAGCCAGAAGGAGCATGCTGAAGAGAACGATGGGGACATTTTTATACTGGTCAATGAAAGGAAGCCTACAAGGAGGAGAGACAGTGACAGCTGAGAGCGAGGCTGATGAGGACAGCTCTGCATTTCTGATCTGGTGATGAAGGCAGGCAGAAATGCAGAGGTTTGAAATTGCAATAAAATTCCTGGATGATGAGATTGTAATTACTGATGGAAAAAGTCTCTGCTCAGGGTACTGGAGATGGTCAAGGAAGTTCAACCAGACTGGTTCAGGTCAATCTGATTTTTTACTCTCAGACTATAGACTCGGTGGTGGAGTAATTTTAGCAATTCATTCTTAACATTTGTTTGTCATAGTTCAGCAGATACAAATACAGGCATCATCCAGAATTCATAAATGAAACAAGAATGTGAATTGAAGAAGGCCATTCCAAGGGCTGACGAATTCCAGTGAATGTAAATAATTTTCCATTTTGTCACAAGTTTTGCTGCAGAGTTTAGGTGTCTTCTTCAATGGTCTGGACACCCTGGTCCCTAGCTCCGTAGTTAAGAAGGAATATATATTCGCAACTATGAATTTTAAAAGGCAGGGTTCTATCTAATGAAAGGACATGAAGTATACTGCACAGAATCACTTGTCTACACTGTACTCTTATTTATAAAGAAATTGACAGATCTTGTCACTTACATGCAGGAATGGTGCAGTCTCTGGTGTTGTGATAGAGTCTATGGAAGTGTTTGCTGCACTTTGGGCTGAAATAAAGAGGACCTATAACATAGAAGAAGAAAACAGATGATAAGGATTCAGCAAGATGCGAAGGAACTTAGGGAGAAGTGAAGGAATGAAAAGAAGCTTACCTGTAAGATGTTTTAAAAACCTGTCCTTCATCCTTAGATCTCGGGGAACAATTTCTGTTTCGGGGGAAGAAATTGGAAGTGAATTAGCACATTGCCTGAAAGAAGCATTTTTGTTCTCATGTCATCTTACACGCACATTGAAGAAAGTTATTGGAAACTCTGCATTAGCCATAGTATTTGCACTAAATAAAACAGACTGGAGCCACCCTTGATTGTTATCTATGACAGAATGTGGAAACTTGTACTCAGGGACATAATTTTTCTTCAAACAGAATGAACTACTCACAAACTCCAGTGTTATCTGTCCAGTCTCTACCATCAGGATACAGACAGCAATCACTAAGTTATGGGGAGAAGGCTTTTTTGACATTTTTGATGGTGCACTTCCAGTATAAATCACTTTTAGAAACTTTCATTTTGCAGAGTTTGAGAATCAAATCCCAAAACCTCTTTCAAAGTTCTGGGAAGAGAATCTGACCCTTCAGCCAAAAAATTTGTTATAGAATTTACTTGTTCCTGGTATATGTTTAGATAAAGGATTAAATGCCTTCAAAACCACCTGTTAAGAAGGCTGGTGTAAATAAACTGAAACAGACATTAACCTTGTTTATAGGATAAGCATCCAATTCCCAGGGAAAGACTCTTCCAAGCAAACTTCTCGCTTTAAAGCATGTCTTGTTTTGCACTTGTAAACAGCAGTGGTTTCACGGACATTCCTTCTCATTTCAGCTTTTGTGCTTTGTTTATTACAGTCATCTTTAATCATTTTCACTTATCTGTTCCGGACTAATAACTTAGCGATGATTGTATGTGATGTCACACTTTATTTATCTTTGCATAAATACTCCTTAGCTCCTTCCCACATCTCATCTGAAGGAACATTTCCATTAGAATCCTACTCACTTGCAAGGTCTAGATCTCTCTCTGATGTCAGTCTTCATTTACTCCTAACTTTAGTCAGTCTATAGAAAATTGACCTTATCATATTTGACCTAATTGTGTCATGAAAAGCATTAAAGCTTACACGTTTTCCTCAGAAATTTCCCATGGGGCAATCACTCTGGGAAAGGCTCTACGGTAGGGGAGAGCCTGGAAACATTTCCTTCAGCTGCAACTGCTTTGCTGAAAATATTTCCATTTCCAAAATAACATATGCCAGTTCTATGCAGAAATTACTGACACTGCTAACAATTCGTACATCTTAGAAGTGAGCCAGTTAGGATTATCTGTGAGGTAGATATACATAAACCTCTTACTGTTTTCTGTTTCTTTGTAAAAATGTTTCCAAGTTTTGCTTCTGTTCTTTTAACAATCAGAATTGATTTCTTTTTAAAATGTGTTTTCTCAAAGATACTTCTACTTTCAACCAAATACCAATTCTAGTGTCTTCTTTGCTATGAAAGTTAGATAAACATACTCAAGATTGAAGCTGTGAGAAGTAGTCCATGATCATATGTGTCTGTGGGGGTGGGGGACGTGGGGAGAAGAGACTTGAGAGAAATCGTGTCAAGGAGAGGCTGACTTACCAACTCTTTGCTCCTCCGGATACACTCCGTAGTCAGTGACTTCCCTACGGCCCAAAGTATAGTCATGTTTGCTGAAAAACTGCAATCTCTTGTATTCCCCCAAGTGGTATTTTTTAAGTTCCTGAATGATCTCCATGATGAGGTTTAAGAGAGTCTGTCTGTCTGTGATTTCTCGAGATTCAGCTCTCCCTCGGCACGGTCCCACCGTCGCCAGCAAGAACACCAGCGCCAGGAGGACAGGACGCCTCGGTCCACTCATGTCAGTTTGCACAGGAAGGGTCGGGACGGTGCGTTAAGTTCAGAATGAAGGAGGAAAAACAATCCGACACTCTCTCCGGAATCTCTGTTTACTGAAAGAAAGGGGGTGGGGGGAGACCGGCACAGAAAGTCTGAGGGTTGGTGGGGGAGGGGGAGAGAACACTCAGTGAAACCATCAGGGATGGAGAACCGGGAGAGAAAAGTGGCCAGCTTCCCACTTAAACTGGGGTCAGAGGCGGCCACCTGGCGCTGGAAGGGCCCTGTTCACGCAGTCTCCCAGGCGCTCTTCTGCGCTCGGCACTCCCGGAAGGCTGCTCTCCCCAGCCCCACCTCACAGCTCCAGGGAGGGAGCCTCGGAGCCTCCAGCGCCCCGAGGAAGTGTATCTTTCCCAACCCCCGGGCCGCAAGCGGGCGCTGCGGGGGCGACTCCGCCCTGGGCCGGGCGGGCGGGCCAGGTGAGACGGGAGCGCGGCTGCGAACAGCCGCGAGAGGCTCGACAGTGCTCCACCCGGACTCCCGGCCCGAGAACCCGCTCCAAGGCGAGAAACACGCTAACCGATGCTGTGATTTTAAACTTTAGTCTCTCCCGTGCCCTTTAACGCCCTGGCTGCACTGCCTCTTCCCTCCGTTTGCCACCCTCCCGGAATCCCACCCATACCCGGCTAGCCCTTGGAACTTTTCATATAAATTATCCTGTCCGATTCTGTATCACCCTGTATCAACGAAATCTCTTATTATTATTATTAAAAAAAGAAAACATATGATGCTCTGGCCAGCGTGTTTGTGGGGTGAACACTTTGAAGTTGTTGTACCCTCTGTTATGCTCCCCTCACCTCCCTAAAAAAAAAGAAGAAAAGAAAGCATATGCATCTTAGATTAGTGATCGTGCGCCCACTTTGGGCTCCTCCAAATAAGTTTCTAAATCAATGCCTTTTTTTGGCCCGGTTGGGTCGCCGTCCGGGGACCTGAAGTAGCGACCGCGCCCTGGAGGAGCCCCTCCGGCGGCCCCGACTCTGTCCCCGAGGCGGAGGAGGCGCCACGCGCCCCGAGCGCTCCGCCGCGCGCCGGCGCCTTGTGCAGGGCACCCAGGTACCGGGAACCACGGGCGCGGGCAGGGAGGCTACCGCATCCCCAACCCCAGGGCGCCCTGACCCAGACCCTGTTCGCGACTGCCAGGCTTCTAGAACCCCCGGCGGACGCAGAGAGGCGGGAAGCCGGGAGCCGAGGGAGGGGACGCCAGCCGCGGCGCTTCGCGAATGACTGCCAGGGCCACTGCCAGCTGCTTGGCCACTTGTCTGTCGGAGCGGTGCGAGGCGGCGGGCGTGGGGTAAGGGACGCGAGCCCCGGCCTGAGAGTTACCTGCCTCCGCGCCCTGGGAGCCGCCGACGTCTGTCCCGACGTCTGGGCACTATCCCCGCTGGCCCGGAGCCGCCACGCGCCCCTCTACTCCATGGCCGGCGGCACCTCGGCTTATATAGCTTATAGGATGCGCGGGACCGCGGCGCCCGGTGACACGGTCAACTCCAAGTGGGTGGAAAACCGCAGCCAGTCCTCGCGGCCGCCTTCCGAGGGAGCGCTGTGGCCCAAGTTCGCTGGCCAGCTCTTCGCTGCGGGTCAGCTCCGCCGCTTCTTATTCTCGCGCCTGCACACGTAGGGTGCGGGTCCCCCGGGGGTTCAAAAGCCGGAGTCTTTAATTAGAAGCGCGTTAAGAAGCCGCTGAAATATTCATACCCTTTTGTGTGGATCTTCGTCAGACCCCCACCCCCACCCCGCCCCAATCTCTCCCTCTCCCCAACCCCCCCTTTCTCTCTATTTCCCTCCGTTCCTGTCACTTGTGACAGGATGAGAAGAAACGCCTTTACCAGGAACTTGGATCTGTTTTTGTCTAAATGTAGATCTTGGGGCTATTAAAAAAGGAGCTGCTGCTTGATTGCCTCGACATTTAATAAGTCAATTACAGTCTATCTATTTTGGAGGGATCATATGGTGTCCCTGGGGAACCACTCTAACGACGCCAAGGCGGTCTGCACCATCCTAAGCCCCATCCCTGGCGAGTGCCCCCTCCCCAAGGCCGCTCTTCAAAGAGGGGTGAGGGCAGCAGTGAGGGTCAGTGGGCTTGAAAAGAAGCAGAGAAAAAACAAAGTAAAAAGTTCAGTGCAACAGCTACCTGACAAAGGTATGTGCGAGCGTCCCCCTCCCTCTCCACCCGGCATCCTCTTACTAGAACATACCTACCCATTTTATCTATGGCTGCGTAAAAACAACGTTACATCAGTCCCTCTTTGAGACTGTGCTGTCCCAACCTGCCCTGCCTTTGAGTGTTAATGCTTGTTTCAACTTCTCCAGCAGGCTGACCATTCTCTCCCCTTCCCTCTGAAGGGTTACAGGAGAGAAATCTCTGACTGGTCCCTTCTTGGGGCACTTGCCTCGAGGGCTAAGTAATAAAGTTTTGGTTCTTTGAATGTAGGCAGACGCATCTGTGACAATTGGACAATTTACCTCCTTTAATTTTTTTTTCTTGTAAAATGTATTACCAATCAGTTGAGCACTTTCCCACTTTATTGGCACTTTCTGGGCAAGAGCTGGATGCCCTCCAGGAAAAGAGGATATAATTGGGAAAGGTGTTCTAAGTACAATACCAGAAAGGGAGAGTATGGACAAGAATTAAAAGCCTTCACCATTTACAGGGGCGGTTACACAGAGGCAAAGACGCAAAAAATGTTGCCAGTGTTCACGTGCATGTAGGCTAAATAGTTCATTGACACAGGACAGACTTTTAGATTGCTAAATTTTCCAATAACTCTCTGTATTCTCTCTCTCGCTTCTCTTCCCTCTCTCATTCCCTCTTCTCTCTCTCCCTCCCTTCACACTTTCTTTGGGATGAGGGATGAGAATGTACTTGGTGGAGTGGGGATGGGATCGGTAGAGTAGAAATGGAAGATATTAAAATGTGATCATCTAAATCCCCCCCTCTATTCTGGTATGTGTTTATACTCTGCTCTCTTTGAAAGTAACTGGTTTTGCTTTCAGGATTGACATTTTTTTTTTCACCAATATGACTAAAATGTGAAAGTTTCTGTTAAAATATACTCAAGAGAAATAAGAATTCATAGCAAAAAATCTTAGGCAGATAAAATGAGGTATTTTTCCTTTCTCCCTTTTCTCCCCTGTATAAAAAGAAATGTAAGCTCCTTTTGCAAGAGCGACGCCTAGTGGCCAACGCTTGCCTCCTGCTCTAGCCATTCCCTAGTCTCATTCAGCATCCATCACTTAGCCTGGCCCTTGTAGGGCGCACAATTTCAGTTTCCAGTATAACAGAAGCATGTTGTAAAATATTGTGGTATAAAACTGTATTTGGGAAAAATATCTTGCTGTGGTGAAAAAAGCAAACAAATTAGCCCAATCGCATATTATCTTAAATTTACATAGAATCTTTCCTTTTTAATAGTATTTTACTAAACCAAAAGCCAGATTTATCTCAAAAACTGCCAAGAAGATATATCCCTCCCGCCCAAAATTCCACCAACCAAGACGGTGTTGCCAGTTATTAGTATTATTTTTTTTTTCTTTTGCAGTTTTTAATGGGACAGACAAACCAATTCCTTCTGAATACATCTCATGACTCCTTTCTACCACCCAATCATATATGCCAGCACTTCAGCCCAGCTCTTTAGAGACTTTCATGCATAAACGATGACAGCACAGTTGGTCCTTGGTTGGTGTTTAGATTCATGAGATCTGGTAGTTAAGAGTCAGGCAATTCATGTGTCAATTCATCCATCTTTGCAAAGCTCTGGGCTGAAATAACCCCAGGTACCTCTCTTTTTATATAAATCAAATTTACCGACTTGTTCAACTTGCACAGTTAATAAAAGAGTGCACTGATTTATAAAACTGTGCTGAAGTTTTCAATTTTTGATATCTTTGGGATGAATTTCTTGGAGATTTCCAAACACCAGAAATGTCTGCGTTGTACCCATTGTTAACATAATCTGATTAACTAAATGGATTGGCTTTTCTAGTTAAGGCCAAGTAAAGCACATATACATGTACATGAAGACGTGGATTTGTATTTGATAAATCACTTAGTCTCTCTACTTCTTTTTGTGTAAAATGAAATAGTTGGACTAGATAGTCTCCGAAGTCTAAAACCGTATAATTCTATGATGGTTGCCAAAAAAAGTTTGAAAACAGCAAAATGCAATGTTTCCTACTAGAAGCTCCAGATAATTTACTTGAGACCATCAATGCGAGTGTCACCATCTGTGTTCAGGCAAGAAGAGGTGATATGTTCATATTAAGTAATTTAATTCCCTCCTCTAGTAAGTGAACAGTTTCTGCTATAAGGGTCCAAAGGCTGAAAAGATAAAGAGAGAAAATTAAGCAACAAATTACATTCTAGGACTACTGGGAAAAAAATAATGTATTTTGCTAGATTTGATTTAGTTTTGCATCCTTCTTGAGAAAACTGTATTGGATCACAGGAAGAAAATTAACTTGGTTTGGGGGGAGTTAAGTCGTGTTTTATCTACTTTTCCTGTATGTCTGTGTCATGAAATGAACAAGTTACTTTTTCAATTTATAAACGGTATAAAGCTCCAATGTTTCAACTACAACCATTCTTCTCTTTTCCTATTAAGGTATATATTTGAGATGAATAGTCACCTCCAAAACTTCTAAAATAAACACATATTAACTATTAAGTGAATCGGTATATTTGTTCAACCATTATGTTAATCATGTAACAATCTAACTAAACTCTTGTTAAAGAGAAAATTATCTTTTATAAAGGATAACTTTGTATGCTCTAAAGAAATATTGTTTAATGTTTAACTTTTACCAATTCTGTTATTTTTACTATCAATATATTATTAGTATGCTAGCAATGTACCAGAATATGTAAGAAGTATTTAGGAAGACAAGCTCTCTGACAGTCCAATCTTTCTAGTATCAATGTAACAAATGTAACTCCTTATAAGTAATAATGCATGCATGATATCTAGCAGTCAATCCTGTTGTTGCTAGGTGCCATCGAGTCAGTTCTGACTCATAGCGACCCTACATACAACAGAACGAAACACTGCCCTGTCCTGGGCCATCCTCACAATCATTGCTATGTTTGAGCCCATTGTTGCAGCCACTGTGTCAGTCCATCTCATTGAGGGTCTTCCTCTTTTTTGCTGACCCTC
>NW_004443959.1:20670029-20708287 GCF_000243295.1 Trichechus manatus latirostris | reverse complement strand
CCATCTCATTGAGGGTCTTCCTCTTTTTTGCTGACCCTCTACTTTACCAAGCATGATGTCTTTCTCCAGGAACTGGTCCCTCCTGATAACATGTCCAAAGTACATGAGATGAAGTCTCTCCATCCTTGCTTCTAATGAGCATTCTGGCTATACTTCTTCTAAGATAGATTTGTTAGTTCTTCTGGCAGCCCATGGTGCATATTCAATAATCTTTACCAACACCATAATTCAAAGGCATCAATTCTTCTGAAATACAGCCTTCTACTTAATTCTTCCCTCATTTATAGAGGAAGCAAACTATTCTAATGTTGTATAGGTCACCCATTCCTTAACACACACTCTCATGAATGCAAAGCCATATTGCAGCACATTTTCAGAAGTGATGTGAGCCAAAGGCTTTGTATAAAGGCTTCACATACTCCATAGTATGATTAATTTATTGTGGCTCAATTTTTTTTGTCCTACCGCCAAGCCTAAGAAGATTATTCATAGGGTAAAAGCTTAAGAGAAGTACAAGCTTTGCCTTATTTCTTCAAACTGGTTTAGTTATAAAATCCAACTAGAGGGGAGGTCTCAGGATACTTGGACGTTCATTTGCTCTTACGGAGACATCAATCTAGTACCTTTTTGATGGCAACAGAGAGAATAAATTTGAAAGTGCACACCCACCATCAGCATGTTTAAAAAAATAAAGTTCTCCTATGTACTGAAAAGCCCATCTGAAATCTATAAACAGTCAAATCCATCCACGGAGTATCTGAACAACATCTAATCGTACGTGTTGAGAAACAACACATATATATCTGCAGTGAGTCTATTTTCTGGATATTTTTCTGCAGGAGATTAAATACCCTGATAGAAGGTTTTACACATAATGTTCTGCAGCCATGCAGATAGTTCCAAAGTTCCCTAAAGGTGCCATGTACCAAAGATATTCACTAACAAAGTAGTGTTTTTTATTTTTAGAGTAGGTTAACCACTCTAACAAAGAGTCCATACATTTTAGTGGCTTAATACAATAAAGATTGATTTTTCTCAAGTTATAGTCTAAAACATGATGAGGGGCTGCTTCATGCAGTCATCCAAGCTCCACTCTTTCTTAGGACCTAGAAGTTCTCCATTGGATCCTCTGCATTTGGCTTGAGAGGGAGGGAGGAGAGAAAGTGTGTAAGACTGAGCGGGAAGTGTTATGAGCCATACGTGGGGGTAGCTAACATCACTTCCTTCTACAGGCTATTGGTGAGCACTCTTAGTGTAACAATTCCAGGCTATTCTTTCACAATGGGGAGGTTCAAGGTCAATGCAAATAAGAGCAACATGGATTTTTTCAGAAAACTAATACTTGTTATGATGTTTTCTTTTCCCTTAAGCAATTCAGGAAAAATTAGTACTCAATTCCTGACCCCAGCCAAGGTTTGGAGCCCTGGTGGTGCAGTGGTTAAGAGCTCACTGCTAACCAAAAGGTCGGCAGTTGGAATCCACCACCTGCTCCTTGGAAACCCTATGAGACAGTTCTACTCTGACGTATAGGGTTGCTGAGTTGGTTTTGGGGGTTTTGGCCAAGATTTGGAGGCAGTGATCCATTTTCTTGTGGACAGTTCGGCAGGGAGAACTGTGTACCAGCAGATAATCCTCATGCAAGAGAGACTATTGATCGTGTTTCCTAGCGTTACTTCCCCCTTCCTCCCACCCCCACTCATAAAGTAGTAGGCGTACCTGTAACTCAGGATAGAAAGGAGTGCAGTAACACTTTCTTACAGCTCTGCTCCCAGTTTCAGAATTTGTTCTTCAGCCATATTGATCTATTAATAAGTTCTTTCCTGCAGGACTTTTACTGCTCTTTTTGCCTGGGACATCTTTCTTTCCTTCCGTCTACCCCCTGATTTCATTGACTAACTCTTACTCATCTTTATTCTCATCCGAGATGCCGTATCTTCTGGGAAATCCTCCCTGACTTCCAGAAACCCATGGTTGGTGCTCCCCTTACTTCCTGTGCTTCTTTCTATCCTAGCATCAATTTCACTTTTCAGTTTAGTTTTGAGCATATCCCAGTGGTATGGATTGAATTGTGTCCCACAAAAATGTGTGTCAACTTGGCTAGGCTATGATTTCCAGTAGTGTGTGGTTGTCTACCATTTTGTGATCTGATGTGATTATCCTATGTGCTGTAAATCCTAACCTCTAAGAAGTTAATGAGGCAGGATTAGAGGCAGTTATGTTAATGAGGCAGGACTCACTCTACAGGATTAGGTTGTATCTTGAGTCAGTCTCTTTTGAGATACAAAAGAGAGAAAGGAGCAGAGAGTAGAGGAACCTCATACCACCAAGAAAGAAGCCCTAGGAGTGGAGCATGTCCTTTGGACCTGGGGACCCTGCACTAAGTAGCTCCTAGAGCAGAAGAAGATTGATGGCAAGGCCCTTTCCCCAGAACCAACAGAAACAGAAAGTCTTTCCAGGGAGCTGACACCCTGAATTCAGACTTCTAGGCTCCTAAATTGTGACAGAATAAATTTCTGTTTGTTAAAGCCACACACCTGTGGTATTTCTGCTATAGCAGCACTAGATAACTAAGACACCTAGCTTACTGTTCTGTCTCTTCCATTAAACTATAATATTCTTGAAGGCAGGAACTACTTGTTCACCATTATATTACCAATGCTTTGCACAGTGTAGAGAACGTAGTGTGAACAATGTAAATATTTTTGAAAAAATGAATAAGCACATTATTCTTACTTATTTTTACTAACAGATGATCACAAATCATTACTCAAAGAAGTATTTACTGAGCATCTATTCTTGAAAACCAGTGTTGTAGAATTACAAAGATAGTTTGAACATGGGCCATCTCTTCAAAATGCATATGATCATATAGTAAAGATATAACCAGCATACTGTTAATCATAAAATCTGACATCCTATTGAAGGTATCTGGGAAAACTCTGCAGGAAAAGTGACATTTGAAATGCCCTTGAATGATGGGTAGGAATTGCTCATGTTAAGATGAGGGTTGGAGCATCCTGGACAGAAGGAAATACATAAGTGAAGTCCCAAGTTGGGAAAACTCAGACCTCTCAGTGAGTTTGTCCAGAAGGCATAGGCTGCATGAGAGGGGATGGTAGAGATACAGGTGGAAAGGCAGATGTACTGATTTCTACTTTCTTTGAGGAATGTATTGTTGAGTGGAAAAGAACATGGGCTTTAGAGCCACAGATATGGGTTCAAGTCTTAATTTCTTGCTCACCAGCTACATGAACTTAGACAAGTTCTTCCACCTCTTTGAGCCCGGTTTCCTCATCTATAAAATCACAGTGACAGGAGTATTCAACTCCAGGAGTTTGGGGAATATTAAATACGATAATATATGTTAACCTTTGAGTATAGTGCCTAAAATTTTTTTTAAAAAAAAGCTCAATAATTGTTAACTATTATTAAGCCTTTCATAGTGTGTACTTCCCTAGCAGTTTCCATTCATCTGTATTTCATCATTTCCTATAATATCCCATGAAAAAAAGAGCATCATCCAAATCCTATGGAATGTCTAGGGCAGCAGAATTTTGTGACTTGTTCACAGCTGCATAGAAAATCTATAATTTTAAAGTGGACTGAAATATCCTGAATTAGTAACTGTCCATGTGACTGGCCAGCACTCAGACCAGTAAATGAGGGCTAGCTGCTACATTCTGAGCCAGCACACAGCCTTCCTTGAAATTAAGATCACACACATACACACACACACACACACACACACACACACACACACACAGAGAGAGAGAGAGGGAGAAAGAGATACTCTAGGGGTATCATAAAAATAGTCTTTTTTGGCTCACCTGACACTTATAGGAACATTTGAATATAGCAATACTACTTTTTCTATGTTTTTGCCACTATTATAATGCAGTTCATTAGACAAAGAGGATTTGGGATACTCAGCATCCATCCAATATATTCCTAGTCCTGATAGAACTTAGAGTTCAAATGGACATCAAACAGTTCTGTAGCTCCATGAAAGAAGAGAGAATTTATGCTTAGAAACTTTGATTCATTCACATCTTCATTACCATTGTTTTATGTCCTTAGGAGCTTTGGATAAAGAAGTGAGAATTCCTGTCCTCAGGAAACTCCCAGTTGATTGGGAGGGACAAACCTGTGGAATATAATTACACATTAGTGGCCACAAAGTGCAGTGGTGAGGAGTAGGGATGGAGTGGGGGGCTGGGTAGAGGTGGACACAGAGAGCCCGTGGTCCATAATGTTAGTTTATGGATGAAGAGGAGGAGGGAAAAAGGAAAGATATGTGTGAAGAGTATCAACGTATAAAAGAACATGGCGTATTTATCTCTGGAGTATAGTGTAAGGGAGATAATGAGAAGAGAGGAGGCCGGTTCCAGTTCATAGACGGCTTTATGTGCCATCTCATTTCTTTGAGCTTTATCCTGTAGTCTGTGGTAAGCAATTGAAGAGTTTTGAGCTGAAGATTGACATGATCAGGTTTATGTTTTATATGGATAATTCTGGTGGTGGATTTGGGGGAATGAACTATAAGGCTTTGAGGTTAGAGGCCAGTAGATCAGTGAGGACGCTTTTAATGAATTCATTCACGCATTCATTCAGACATTCAGTCACTCGACTGAGTTTTTGGGTCTTCAGTATGTGTCAATCAATATACCACATGCTGCATAAAAGTCCCTTACCCTGTGAAGTTCTCATTCTGGAGAGAGAGTTCTTGTTGTTAGGTGCTGTTGAGTTAATTCTGACTCATAGCTACCGCATGTGACAGAGTGGAACTGCCTCATGGGGTTTTTGTGGCTGGAATCTTCTCTCACAAAGCTGGTGGGTGGGTTTGAACCACGAGCCTTTCAATTAGCAGCTGAGAGCTTAACCCTTGCACCACCAGGGCTCTTTAGAGAACTGAAACCTAAAGACTGGAAGCAGCCAGCTCTTGCAGTAATACAACTGAAAAAAGCAAATTCAGAGCTAGGGTGTGGAGATGAGGATGAAGAGCAGAGAAAGTCTTGGACTTCCTAAGAAAATTCTCTCTCTCTGTTTTTAATTGTTTCACATTGAGATTGGCATTCCCAGTGATGTATGATTCTGTAAGTCCTTAAAAAAATATGGTGGGAACAAAATGAATGTAAACTTGAACTTGAGTGCTGTTTATAGCCTCCATAAGGTCACTCGTTCATTCATCCAGCAAATATTTATCGTTTGCCTAACGCATACTGAGCACAGTCCTAGCCAGGCTTAGGGAATACTTTGTAGTCAGCAAAATACGTTCCAGTTACCTGGCTTAATTAAGATGCAAATTCCTACATCCTATTTCCAAAAAGCCTACTTCTAAAAAGAAATAGGCAACATATAAAAACAAATATAATACAAAGTAGAAACTTCAAATAAAAGGAGAACATGCTTATTGTATTTCATCTGGAGACTGAGGATCACAAGTCAGATAGCCAGACCACCTTTTTGCTGCTACACGTGTAGACGGGTGCACCTTGCTGAGGTGACTGTTTTGCTTAGGGCCAGATGGATTTACCTTTACTGTGAGGTACTGGGCACAGACTCAGCTCACACTGTATGCAACATGCAGAACTTCACAGTATTAGAGCACACAAGCTGTTTACCCTTGAGAAGGACCTCCAGCCCCATTCAGCTCAGCGCCCGGCTGCTAAACAAAAGGTTTGCAATTTGAACCCACTAGCCACTCCGCAGGAAAAAGCTGTGGCAGTCTGCTACGGTAAAGATTTACAACCTTGGAAACCCTATGGGACCGTTCTACTCTGTCTTACAGGGTCGCTCTGAGTCTGAATCTACTCGACGGCGGTGGGTTTGGTTTTTGGTAAGGGACCAGTTGCTGATCAAAAATTCTTTTTGATATTAACTTTGAGATGACCCCAAATCATCCTGATTTTGCACTGTAAACTGTTAAGTTATTGTCAATAAATGCTGGAATTATTCCTCACAGATATCTTTGGATATTTTTATGTCTGTAGCCTGTTCTACCTCTTCTGGTAATGAGTTCTGTTAACTTACTTTCATGAAATAAAGTACTTCTTTAATTCCTCCCAAACATAATTCAGAGATTCCTAAACATAACTCAAAGAATTTTATGATTATTCTATGCCGGGAGCAACTTGCTGTGGTTAAATTCAGCGTGAAGACTTTGAGTCGGAAGGGAATCAGGATACCAGAAGAATAGATTTGAGTTCTTACTCTGACACTTATGTCATTTGGTCTAAGACTAGTCCCTTAACTTCTGTGGTCCTTAACCTTTTCATCTGGAAAATGGGGTTGCTATCAATTCCTTTTTAGCATGTGCGATCTGTATTTAAGTGATTAAATAAAATAATAGGAAAGATTTTTTTATATGAACTAAACAGGAGACATGATTGTGTTTTCATGCTATTCATGATTTTGTTGGTCGACTTTGACCAAATACACTCCTGTCCTTTTGTCTTTTCTGAATCCTACTCTTTGGACTGCTCTTGCATAGTGATGCTTGTCTTAGTTGTCTGTATGAGAACCTGTCACAGTGGAGTGGTGATTCTAGCTTTGTCCAGAGTATTGCACATGCCACCGTAGTTATAACTCGATATTGGACCATATTTAGTTCCCATCTCTATTTTCATAAGCAAGTGGGACCAATCTTTTTCAGAATCCAATCTTTATAGACTTCCAGGTTGTGCTCCTGAGTAGTTGAGAATTGACAAAGTGCATCAAACATGTTTTAGATGGT
Organism: Trichechus manatus latirostris; assembly: GCF_000243295.1. Lineage (NCBI taxonomy): Eukaryota > Metazoa > Chordata > Mammalia > Sirenia > Trichechidae > Trichechus > Trichechus manatus. The sequence goes on along the minus strand of NW_004443959.1, from coordinate 20,701,554 downwards.
TTTCCTCTTTACACGTGTTCAAATTTAAATTCACCCAATTTTTTCTTCAGGGTTTAGAGATAGCGTAAGTCAATATTTCTTGAATATTTGAGTATTTTACAACATGACAGACTAGACTTTCCATTGTATATTGCTTCTACCAAAACCAAAAAAACCTGTAGCCATTGAGTCGATTCCGACTCATGTCAACCCTATTATTGTTGTTAAGTGCCATCGAGTCGGTTCTGACTCATAGCAACCCTATAGGACAGAGTAAAACTGCCCCACAGGGTTTCCAAGGAGCAGCTGGTGGATTTGAACTGCCGACCTTTTGGTTAGCAGTCCAGCTCTTAACCACTGAGACACCAAGGCTCCTGCTTCTTCCAGCATATGGATTTTAAACCTTTGTAGCTAGGTGTGCCAAGGCACCATTCAGGTTACAGTTAGGTATTCAGAAAAGGTCCGTTTCCTACCTGCCCTTCTTTTCCTGTTTACAGACAAAAGACCATAATAATATGGAAATTTTTGTGTCCTTATGGATCCTTGTGAAAAATCGAAGAGGTCTAAAGTTCTACTGGTTTTCCGCTCCTCATGCTGTCCTCCTAGTTCATTAGTCAGGCAGGATGTCCCTTCATTGGTTGTGCTGACCTTCCTTTATTATTGAGCCTCACTATGAAGCTGAATGTTGTAATCTTGCTAATGATTGTGGATCTCGCTCATGTGTTACATTGTTTTTATTTCATATGTGATCATTACTATGTATTTACAAAAATACCCATTTAAATTATCAGATTAGGAACAACCATCATCAATTCTGACAGTGTTATGTTAAAAGTTTGAACAATATCTTGTACAAATGGGTTTTGGCAGGGTGGCAATGGCTGATCATTGCTGTACACAGGGGGAGAATATTCTTTTTTCTTAATTTTTTTTTTATTGTACTTTAGATGAAGGTTTATAGAATAGTTTCTCATTAAATAGTTAGTACACATATTGTCTTATGACAATGGTTACCAACCCCACAACATGTCAACACTGTCCCTTCTCAACCTTGGGTTCCCTATTACCAGCTTTCCTGTCCCCTCCTGCCTTCTAGTCCTTGTCCCTGGACTGTTGTGCCCCATTAGTCTCGTTTTGTTTAATGGGGCTGTCTAATCTTTGGCTGAATGGTGACCCTCAGGAGTGACTTCATTAGTGAGTTAAAAGGGTGTCTGGGGGCCATACTCTCAGGGTTTCTCCAGTCTCTGTCAGGCCAGTAAGTCTGGTCTTTTTTTGTGAGTTAGAATTTTGCTCTACATTTTTCTCCAGCTCCGTCCAGGGCCCTCTGCTGTGATCCTGGTCAGAGCAGTCAGTGGTGGTAGCCAGGCACCATCTAGTTATACTGGACTCAGTCTTGTGGAGGCTGTGGTAGTTGTGGTCCATTAGTCCTTTGGACTCATCTTTCCCTTGTATCTTGTTTTCTTCATTCTCCCTTGCTGCCAAAGGGGTGAGACCAATGGAGTATCTTAGATGGCTGCTCACAGGCTTTTAAGACCCCAGATGCTGAGGGAGAATATTTTGAGTTTGAGACTAGATCACTTCTTTAAAATGAGCACTTTATTTTAAAGTCTGCATCTTAATATTGCTGTAACTTCACTAAAATAAAAATATGTTTTAACTGTCTTATACGTTTTAGTAATTGAAATTATATGGCATTTTTATTACAAAATAGTAGCTGCACATAGCAGAAAGTAAATATAACTTACATTATTCATAGTCTTTGATATCTGACTTGTTTTGCACCTTCATATTTAAAAGCCAGATTTCACATGGGAATTGTTGGTCTAATTCCTGGGCCCTTACTAAATGTCATTAATAACCATGATGTTAACGAGGATACAGTCAATCTAATAAAGGTCTGGTTGAAACAACCACACCCGGAATTGATTGGTGTAATTTTAAAGGCATTGCTAGTTGAAGTGTTAGCGATAAGTAGTTTTCAAGGGACTGTCTTTGCTAAAATTATTTCAGAATGCTATTTAAGATAGTTGAAAAATTTTCTTCCTTTCTGTGATTATGTTCTTCTGCAAGCCTTGACGAATATTTGTAATGACTCAGTTCACATACACACCGCAGTGTGACAGAATTCCATTTCTGTGGTTAACAGGTTGAAATACCAGAGTGATGGAAACAGTGGAGACAAATTTATGTCAACCCCAAAGGTATAGCTTTCATTGGGCCCAGCTCCCTTTCTGATATAACATGTATATACAAGGAGTAAAGGAGCCCTTTACATTTTTGACATTTATTTGAACTCTTATGATTAGCAGGTTTGTAAAAGAATAATCCCATACGGAGGGGGCTGGTAATTATAATTTCCTCTGCACTTTAAAACGTATTCAGTTTTAAGAAACTGATATATATTATGGCGATGTCGACTCTACAAAAGGCAAGAACATTTAGATGAAAATGAAAAATGGAGTCAATCATCCAGATGCTTCCCAATGTTTGGCATCTGTAGAAATTCCATCTGAAGGACAGACTCAGTTTTTCACAGTATTTCTGTGGCGCTGACCCTGAGGATATGCTTGTAATTACTTATGTATATCCTTGAGAAGATGGATGATATTTAAGTTGAATTGAAACTTGAACGTGCTAAGCATGTTTGTTATTTAAAGAATCTGTGGTTAATTTCTATTTTTTTTTTTATTGTGGCAGAATGTATATGACCAAATATTTGCCATTTCAACCATTTTTGCGTGTACAATTCAATGACGTTAATTCTATTCCCCATGTTGTGCAACCATCACCACTCTCCGCCTCCAAATTTTTTCATCACCTTTTAATAGAAACTTGTTTAAATGACTAATGACATTGAACATCTTCTTATGTGCTTAAAACCCGCTGCTGTCGAGTCAATTCCAACTCATAGCAACGCTGTAGGACAGAGTAGAACTACCTCATAGGGTTTCCAAGGAGCACCTGGTGGATTTGAACTGCTGACCTTTTGGTTAGCAGCAGAACTCTTAACCACTACGGCCACCAGGGTTTCCTGGATGTATATACCACATTTTATTTATCCATTCATACGTTGATGGACACTTTGGTTGTTGTCACCTTTTGGCCATTGTGAGTAAAGCTGCAGTAACCACTGGGGTACAGATACGTCTTTGAGTACCTGATTTCAATTCTTTGGAGTATATACCTAGGGCCACATTGCTGGTTCATATGGTAATTCCATGTTTAACTTTTTGAAGAACCACCAGACTCTTTTCCATAGTGGCTGCTCCATGGCAACGGGTAACAGGATGCACCATTTTACAATCCCACCAGCGATGGATGAGGGTTCCAATTTCTCCACATCCTTGCCAACACCGTTATTTTTCCTTTTCTGATAATAGCCATCCTAGTAGGAGTGAAAGCAGTGCTGGTGGCACAGTGGTTAAAGGGCTTGGCTGCTAACCAAAAGACTAGCAGTTCCAACCCACCAGTGGCTCCACAGGAGAAAAGACCTGGTGATCTGCTTTGGTAAAGATTAAACCAAAAAACAAACAAACAAACAAAAAACTGAATCTGTTGCTGTTGGGTCAATTCCGACTCATAGTGACTCTATAGGACTGGGTAGAACCATCCCATAGGGTTTCCAAGGAGTGACCAGTGGAATCAAACTGCTGACCTTTTGATTAGCAGCTGAGCTCTTAACCATTGCACCACCAGGAATCTTCAGTAAAGATTAGAGCCTAGGAAACCCTATGGGGCAGTTCTACTGTGTCCTGTAGGGTCACTGTAAGTCCAAATAGAATAGACAGCACATAACAACAACAGGGATGAAGTGGTATCGCATTGTGGTTTTGATTTGCCTTTCACTATATGAATTCACTCTTCGGCAACTGGTTTTGTTTTATTTCGTTTAAATGACTAATGACATTGAACATCTTCTTTGTGCTTAAAACCCGCGCTGTCGAGTCAATTCCAACTCATAGTGACCCTGTAGGACAGAGTAGAACTACCCCATAGGGTTTCCAAGGAGCACCTGGTGGATTCGAACTGCTGACCTTTTGGGTTAGCAGACGTAGCTCTTAACCACAGCGCCACCAGGGTTTCCCAGTGTTTACTGGCCATATATATTTTTTCCTTGGTTCAATGTCTATTCAAGTCCTTTGCCCATTTTTTGGTTGGGTTGTTTGTCTTTTTGTTGTTGAGTTGTAGAAGTTTTATATATATTTTGAATTCTTGTTAAAGCAAATAAACACTTCATAAAGTAAATCAGTCTATGCCAATAGGTAGAAAGGGATTTTAAAAACAATTTGTGGATGATTTAAAATTATTCTGATTATTTTTTCACATTTATACAATAGCTATTTTACTATTAACATTTAAGTTTCAATAGGCTACATAAGAACATTGTGATCTTATACAAACAAAAAAGTCGTGTTTACTACTGTGGGATTCTGCATTTCCAAGCTTTATTAATGCCAAGAACAGTCTAGTTAAGCTTGAGCTATGGCGTTGGGAGGAAAGCAAGAGATTTTTGGAAAAAATTGTACAACGTGTATTGCAAGTACTTTTTGCTACTCAATAAAGATGTATCTTTATTATGATTCTCTCTCCTTCTCCTTTTCTTTCTTTTTCTCCTCCTCCTTCTTCATTATTATTTTCTATAAAATATTCTTTCTGGGTCAAGGAGATATCACTTTCAACATTATGTAGGTATTCATTCTCTATGTCTACACTCTTCTTTCCAAAAAAATGTTGATTTCTTGATCAGATAAAATAAACAATTCTCAAACAGAAGTAAACCACACACGCCCAGACATACACACAGCCCTGCATTTTTTAACCTTCAGTGTGTAATTTAAAGGCTGGTCATTTCTTCAAACTCTATTCCTACAATTTAAGTTTCTGCCACCAGGTGCTGGTGATGTCATTTAGGACCTTGCTACTCAGTATTTGGTTAATGGATCGGCTTAGCATTATCTGGGAGTTTGTTAGAAATGCAGAAACTCAGTCTGCTCCCTCTCCACACTTACTGAATCAAAATCTGCATTTTAATAAGATCCTGAAGTGATTCATACGCATATTAAAGTTTGAGAAGCACTAATGTAGACTATTTTAAATAAGTTAGATTATTTTCAATGCTCTGTATTGATTTCTGGATATGATAAAGATTTAGCTCACTGCCACCCCTTACCAACTCTTCTCCATCTCTCCCTCCCACCATCCACAAATATAACTATTTTTCTCCTGCTTCTCAATTGGTTATATTGGAAATTTATAATATATGCACTTTAATCCTATTTTAATCTTAAGGAGCCCTGGTGGTGCAATGGTTAAGCACTTGGCTGCTAACCAAAGGTCGGAGGTTTGAACCCACCAGCGGCTCTGCGAGATAAAAGACCTGGCAATCTACTCCTTTAAAGATTACAGCCTAGAAAACCCTATTGGGCAGTTCCTCTCTGTCACATGGGGCATCGATTCGATGGCACCTAACAACAACCCCTTAATATTACATATTTATAGGCAGCATCACCGTCTTTCTACTTTACAAATAACTCTTCTATTCTTTTTCTCTTTCCCACACTTCTGTCATCTGGGCGTTTAACCACATTTTCAAGGTTGATAATTCATACATTCCATTCAAACCACAAGTAGGTTTATCATGTTTTGGCTATAGTTGAATTATAAAGTCAAAAATTAATGACGCTTTTTGTAACAAGTAACAGAAAACTCAAAAGTGGCTTAAAATGACACACACACACACACAAAGGCAGGCGGTAAGGAGCTTCTGGTGTTAGTTTAGCGGCTCAGCGTTTGGACCAGTGTCTCTGTCATTGTGTTAGACATTCCCTCATGGCTGTAGGTTGGCGGCTTCAGACTGAGGGTCCCGCCCGACTCCCGTTCTCATTTAGAGTCTTCATTATTCCTGTCAGACAGAATCTGGTATCTCCATAGACCCCTGTCTGCAGTACGTTGCCAATTCTCCTCTTTATGATTCGGGGATTTATTGTGTGTTGTTGTTCCTACTCCTTCTCCACCAGTGCATGTTAGAGATGTTGAGAGGAAGGGCACTTAGCTTATCTTTTAAGCTTGTGGGTCAATAGACTGGAAGAACCACACCTAGACTTTACATCATCCAGAAATTCTGGACTTTGAACTAAAAGCAATGTGTGGGTGAGAGTTTTGTGAGGTGGTGAATGTGTTCTATGTATTGAAGAAGAATGTGTATGGATGTTGTTTGACCAGTAGAGTGCACTGTGTTAGAGACTGCTGTTTGCCTACTTTCTCATTGCCATTAGAATACTTAGGGGAAGAGTTAATGATGTGATTATACAGTATGGGCAGGCTATGGGAAACCACAAGGGACATTGCAGTACACTTGGGCTGCTCCCACTCATAGACCCACAAGGTTGAGGGAGAGAACAATTACAAGGACCTGAAAGGAGAAACCCATGTAGAGGATGTGATTGTCAGTGGAGACAAGTTATCTTGTGGTAATTTTATAGGAGGGGAGCAGGGGGAAGAATAATCAAAATGCGTTTTCCTCTCTCCCACTGATATTCTTCTGGTTTGCCCATTGGCAAACCTAACTGGATGCTAGAAGGTAAGGAAAACTCAACCCGCTGCCGCTGAGTCCGACTCATAGCAACGCTATAGGACAGAGTGCCTTGTGCTTAGCTATTTGCACCACCCAGATGCTCTAAAGGTCTCTAAACCTCACTTAATCTAGAGCAGCTCAGTTTTTATGTTTAAATTGGGATTTTGCTCAATTTTTTGACTGATTATTACATTACAAAGAAAAATAAAAGAGCTTCACTGCTTTAAAAAAGTTAAAAATTACTGATCTTTAATGCTCTGACTTTATTGGGTTTTTTTCAGAGAAGTTAAGTTACTTACTTAAGATTGTACAACTTTTTAAGAAGCAGAATCAAGACCAAGAGTCAAGGTTTTTGATATACACTTCAGTAGTCCTTCCACTATTCTTCATAGTTTCTTATGCTAACTTTAAAAAAAAAAAAAAAAAAGACTATGTAAACAAGGTGATAATACAGGCGTATTTTATAAAAAGAACAAGGGTTGAATATCTTATTGGGTAGCAGTGCTCTTGGAAGACCAACTGGGTAAAAGATGATTGAGGCAGACTCTTTGGCCTACAGGAAAAGCAACTGAAGAGAAAGATTGAAACCCAAGCAGCTACAGAGGAAGACTTTGCTGGTCATGAAGGTGGCTGTTGAATGGGAGCTTTGAAGATTTAACATCTAAGATGTCAAGGAGACTGAACAGGAGCAGATTCACCCCAAGGTATCCAATGCTTATTTGAGAAACAAATCATCATTGATACTAGGTGAAGTCAATGAGTTTGCAAGCTGAAGGCTCGGAGAAATCTCAGAGCCTGTACCTAGTCAACAAAATTAATGTTGTCTTATATGTACTTAATATGTTCTGTTAGTTTATTCCTTAATGTAATTTATTAAAAATACATTGGTCCTATATGGCCCAGTCTTTCTGAGAGAGGGTAATATACTATCAGTTAAGAGCCCATGCAATTAATTATCAAGATAGATTTGTTCAACAAGTATATTAACCATGACATTACCTGTTTTTACTGTGGGGGTACTCCGATACCCTTAGTCTGGCTTTGTTGCTGTGGTAACCACTCTGTTAATTTATCTTTCCTTTGAAATGAAGCTTAATTAGCATTAAATTTCAGGCTTTCTGCTTTCTGCGGGACTTCAAGCCGGGTGTTTTATAGCCAGCTCTTCTTCTGCTTATTGTAGCAATTTTTTTTTCTCCTGAATCTTTTTTTTTTTTACAAGACATAAAGTTATTATACAGTATCACCTTCACTAAAGTATGCTTAGAAGAACATAGTAAGATACAGTAAATATTTTTGTATTTTGTTAGATGACAGGAGTAACATGAAGAATACATTTTCACTGTAAAAGAAGTAAGCAATTTGTATTTATATAGGATAAATCAGAAGCCCCCCTTCTGCTCCCCTCCTAGGCAGTTGGAGAGCACTCTAGGGATCTGTGTCTATGGCGTCTGTGTATGCGGAGTCTGTGTATGCGGACAGATACAGACCGTTCTTTCTCTCTTGTTCTCTCTCACTCTCATTTTCAAGCATAAAATCCTGAATTTTTTATACATTTTTGAAACAGAATAAAACTCATTTACTTTGCCCAAGGATTTCTACTGAAAATTTCTTGCTTATCCAGAGATCAGTATTTTTTCTTGGCGGGCTGTGGCTCAGAATCTGATTAGAAATCCATGTAAAATGAGATTGGCCACTTAACTGAACAACGCATGTCTTTGATGTATGAAAGTGTCCTCTTCTAAAGTCTACAGAACATCCCCTCACACGATTCCATAAACATTTCAAAATAATGAAATGAAAAGTGCATGAATTACTCTCATTACACATTAACTTTGTATAATTCTGTGGGTTTGGCCAAGTGAGTTGATTCGCCTGGAAACACTACGATGTTCAATGGTCCAGAATTGAGGCATGACTTCATTTCCCAACTTTATTTCAGATCACCAACAGTTAAAGACAGCATTTTGTTCTCAGTAGAACTATTACTCAGTTCCCTCCTGAATAAAAGTAAGAATGGAAAGTTTTCCTTGAAGCAAATTGGAGACAGCCAATGTTAGTCTTAAGAGGTGATCTGTTGCGTACATGCCCCCAGTATCAATATCAGTTCAAACGCTGGAAATTTTAAGCCTGTGATTTAAGTATCAATCTAAATAATGACTTTGTTGATTACATCAAAGACTAAATATTTTGATTTTTAACTCCCATCTTTCAAAGTAATTTGTCTTCTTGAATTCAGATAACTACTATATACTACACTGATTTGTTTAGCCTCAGTACTGTAGCTTTGTATATATTTAATGTAACTCTCATAGTTCTTAATACCTAAAGTTATTAACATCACAAAAAAGAATATGCTTTTAAAGATATATTTTGAAAAATTCTTTACATTTTTATAGAGTTCTAATTACTCAAAAGGGTTCAACTTCATTTCCTCCTATTCTATGAAGGGAACAGCCTGTGATGCTGATAAACAGATTTTTTTTTCCCATAATGTGGCAAGAAATAGTTACTATGGTTTATTGGGCAGATTCTTTTTTCCTTGGATTACTTCAACAAGCATTTAACATTATGGCCAGTGCCCATACTTTCACAATACATTTCTGACTATGAAATACATATGAAATATATTTGATAAATGCATCCTTTTTAAGAAAGTAGGGATTGCAATGACCATTTTAAATGTATTTCAATCATATTAAATAGTTTATGTTCACTGGAAAATGAAGAAAATTTATTTGGATGCATTTTTTTAGTATTCTGGGAAGTTCCTGTAGTGGACCTCTATCATTTGTGGCTGTTAAATATCTTTGAATAACCCCCTCTGTCTTGCTAATTGGATCCCTGATGGCAGAGTGGTTAAGAGCTCAGCTGCTAACCAAAAAGTCAATAGTTCGAATTCACCAGCTGCTCCTTGGAAACCCTATGGGGCAGTTCTACTTTGTCCTACAGGGTCACCATGAGTTGAAATTAATATGATGGCAATGGGCTTGGTTTTGGTTTACCTTGCTAATTGGAGCCCTGGTAGCATAGAGGTTAAGAGCTCAGCTACTAACCAAAAGGTCAGCAGTTCGAATTCACCAGCCACTCCTTAGAAACCCTTTGGGGAGTTCTACTCTGTCCTATAGGGTCACTATGAGTCGAAATCAACTCGACGGCAGTGCGTTTTGGATCTCGCCAATTTACCACATTATAATCCAAAATATGAGTGTCGCCAGATGCAGAGTGTAGGCATGTGTTCTTAATTCCCAGTCAGATGCGTTGTCATCAGACGTGGATTTGGGGATGATAGACCTAAGGAATGGGCCGTGTGCAGAGACCCTGTCTTATGAGAAGCATGATAGAAAAGCATCCTTTCCTGGGCACCAGTAGAAGAGCTTCTGGCATTGAGTGCCGAGCATTATAGGTGTCAAGTAGCAGGTGTCAGTGATGCTCCTGCAAGAGAAGCTGCCGTAATTACTGGGTGTGCTTACAGCTTTAGGTGTGACTCTGGCTTTCTTGGAGAACTATTTATAATAGCAGTGCTGTATGGAGAAATAAATTATGTAGCTTTTGGTTTAAGATGACCAGCTGCATAAAAACCAGTACCAGTTTGTGTCGAGTCAGTTTTGACTCATGATGACCCTATGTGTGTCAGAGTAGAGCTGCTCCGTAGGGTTTTCAGTGGCTGTGAACTTTTGGAATTAGATCACTAGGCCTTTGTTTCAAGGCACCTCTGGGTAGCTTTGAACTGCTAGCCTTTCCGTTTGTAGCCCAGCACTTAGCTATTTATCTTTTTGCTGATTTCTCATTAAATAATAAATGGGAATAAACTTAGACTAAAGCTCCAAAACGCAGAGAATGGTACATTTCATCAAATATCTGGATGATAAAGGACGATATGGTTGGGACTCGGGGAGTCAAGCGAGAATGAGGGGACATTGCAGCTCTGAAGGCTGCAGCGTAGGGAGATCTGGGCCACTTGGATGCCCACCTGGATCCTGGAGAGACTTCAGGCTTGTACATGGCAGTTGTCATGGGGTCCACAGGAGGCAGGAGTGAAAAGTTGGGCTCAGAACAGGGGACTGACTGAAGGTCTGTCTGAACACAGGGCAGACTTTCCTCTACATCCATCCCTTATCCAGACTGGCCTGCAGCAAAGCACTTACTCCTGGGCAACAACGTCTGAAGGTTCCTATCTTAAGAAAAGGAATGAAATGCATGTATGGGGATAATAGAGCAGCAAGCATGGGTGTTAGCCCCCAGAATAAAGTCAACTTCATTTTGGCATTTAATTTCCTGCCTTCATCTGATAACCCTAAATAAAGACTGTGTGTCCATTACACAAAAGGGGAGTTCATGGCAATGGAAATAGTAGAGAAGTAGCAAAAGTGCTTGGCAATTAAAAATACAATTGTATCAATTTCCTATTGCTGCTGTAACAGATTGCTGCAAACTTAGATTAATAAAACAAATTTATTATCTTACAGTTCTGGAGGTCAGAAGTCTGAAATGTCAGCAGGGCTGCATTCTTTCTGGATGCTTTGGGAAAAAATCTGTTTCTTTGTCTTTTTTGGCTTGTAGAGGTGAGCATATTGGCTCTTGCCTCACATTCCTCTGACTTTTACTTCTGTCATTTCCTTTTTTTGATTCTGACCCTTCTGCTTCCCTTTTACAAGGACCATTGTGATTAGATTGGGCCCTTTTGGATAATTCAGGATAGGCTTCCCCTGTCAAGATCCTTAACTTAATCATATCTGCAAAGTTCCTTTTGGCACGTAAGGTAACATATTCACAGGTTCTGAGGCTGAGGGCATGGACATCTCTTGGGGGCCATTATTAAGCCTACCACAGAGATTGACCAAAATAAGAAAAAAAAAAGAAGGAATGAGTAACGAAATCTCCCAGAATATAAAATAAAACACAGAGAAAAACATGAGAGAAAAGATGAGAAATACATATGATCAGTTCAGAAATTGATCCACAAATAGGAGCTTGAGAGGGAGATTGGAGGGAAAACAGAGCAAGAGAAGAGAGAGGGGAAGAGGAATGAAATTATTAAAGAAATTATAGGAGAAACTTTCCTAGGTCAGAAGAAGGCATGTCTTCAGACTGATGGAGTCGAATGCACGTTCAGCACAATGAAAGAAATGACCTATATCCAGAACATTGTTTTGGAGTTTCAGAACACCAAGGATAGAAAAAAGATTCAGAAAACATTTCAAGAGGAAAAAACTTCTAACAACAACAACAAGTCATCTTCAGAGAAACGAACTCTGATATCTGATAGTATCAGATATGTCATCATCATCACTGGCTTCCAAGAATGATGCATCCTTTAAATTACAGAAGGGAAATCATTTGCATCCAAAAATTCTACCCCCAATCAAATTATCAATCAAGGGTAAATGCAAACCAAAGAAATTTCCAGTTATGTAAGGACTCAGAAAGCTTAATGTCTTAGTCATCTAGTACTGCTCTAACAGAAATACCACAAGTGGATGGCTTTAACAAAGAGAAGTTTATTTTCTCACAGTAAAGAAGGCTAAAAGTCCAAATTCCGGACATCAGCTCCAGAGGAAGGCTTTCTCTCTCTGTCAACCTTTTTCTCATCAGTGTTCCCCCAGATTAGGAGCTTCTCTGCACAGGAACACCGGGTCCAAAGGACGCGCCCTCCTCTTGGTGCTGCTTTCTTGGTGGTAAGAGGTCCCCCATTCTCTGCTTACTTCTCCTTCTTTTTGTCTCTTGTAAGATAAAAGGTGGTCCAGGCCACACCGTAGGGAAACTCCCTTTACATTGGATCAGGGATATGACCTTAGTAAGGGTGTTATACAATCCCACCCTAATCCTCTTTAACATAAAATTACAATCACAAAGTGGAGGACAACCACCCAATACAGGGAATCATGGCCCAGTGAAATTGATACACACATTTTTGGGGGGAGACAATTCAATCCATGATAGTTAACTTATACCGATCCTTTGCTATGAAGTTACTTAAGGATATGCTGAAGCAAAATGAAGGAATAAACCAAGAAAGCAGGGAATGTGGTAACCAAGACACATGGACTCAAAACAGAAGACCTGTGAAATGAAAGGCCCACTGTGCAGCAGTAATGAAGAGCCGTCATTCTAGATAGGGGTCTTAAAAGCAATAGCATTTAGGTTTCCAAGTGAGAGGTGTCCAGGTGTTATGGATTGAATTGTGTCCCCTCAAAATGTATGTCAACTTAGCTAGGCCATGATTCCCAGTACTGTCTGGTTGTTCACCATTTTGTGATCTGATGTGATTATCTTATGTGTTGTAAATTCTAACGTCTATGATGTTAATGAGGCAGGATTAGAGGCAGTTATGCTAATGAGGCAGGACACAATCTACAGGATTAGGCAGTATCTTCAGTCAGTCTCTTTTGAGATATAGAAGAGAGAAGGCAGCAGAGAGAAAAAGGGACCTCCTATCACTAAGAAAGCAGAGCCAGAAGCAGAGCGCGTCTTTGGACCCAGGGTCCCTGTGCTGAGAAGCAACTAGAGCAGGGAAAGATTGATGACAAGAACCTTTCGCCACAGCCAACAGAGAGAGAAAGCTTTCCCCTGGAGCTGGTGCCCTGAATTCAGACTTCTAGCCTCCTAAACCATGGGAGGAGCCCCGATGGCGTAGTGGTTAAGTGTTTGGCTGCCAACCAAAAAGTCGGCAGTTCTACTGTGTCCTATAGGGTCGCTATGAGTCAGAATCAACTTGATGGCAACAGGTTTGGTTTTTCGTTTTAAACTGTGAGAGAATAAATTTCTGTTTGTTAAAGCCATCTACTCTTGATACTTCTGTTATAGCGGCACTAGATAACTAAGACACCAGGGAAAGAAAGAAATGTAACAGAATAGACTGTATGATTGAAGCTTAGATTGAGGGTATAGTAAAAGCAAACAGCACGCATAAAACAAGAGCCTCTCTCTACGTTTTACGTTGGGAGTTTTGAGGAGTCAGAAAGTTGGACTCATTGCAGATATTATGTAGTTCACTATTTATCTCTGCAGTGAACGATATTGACATAGCCATGACAATGCGTATGCTGCTTGTTAACCTTCAGCTTACAGGAAAAAAGTAGCAGGTGGCAGTTTTTATAGAGAAAAGTGGAGGTAAAATTAACAAAAGTGGGAATGTAAGGAAATAAGTTTCAAGAGGGTAGAGTTGGAACATTCATACCCATATGTTAGGAAGAAGGGAATCTAAAGATATTACTGTCTATTGTTGATGAATCAAGAAGTGGAGTTTGATGTGTGTTTAAATTCCAGAGGTATTAATGAAGAAGCTGGACATTGGATCACAATTATTGTAGTGTGGGTGGAGTTAGTCTGGTGAGTAATATGTAAATCCTCATTTTTTTATTAGGAAATCAATGAACTATTCAAAAATTTATGTAACAAGAAATAGTGGTATAAGCAAATAGTGTATATATAAAATGTAGAAGAAGCCACCTAACTCTTTGTTACCATTGGGTTAATGGTATACCAGCCACTTTTTCTGGCTTTGGACCTCAGAGGTAAGGCGTTATTCTGGTTCTAATGCATTTAGCATCAAGGTGGGTCTCTTTTGAAAAGCATGAAGCTCAGCAGACTAGAGTTGGAGCCTCATTGTTTTGTAGGTTGAGCATTCTATTAGTTGCTGCTTCCTGGATGTGTTAGTTTTGTAAACTTTTTCCTTTTTTCCCCTTTATTTCTGTGAGACAAGGCTTGCAAGCATAATTATGGCTTTCCTGTGTGATAGTTAGGGAGCCCTGATGGGTGTGCTCTGGTTTTCCTGAGTCACATTTGGAAAACCAGAGGTTCCCCATGTAACCTAATGGACAGGTGCCCACAATAAATTACTTAGCTAGCTTTCACTGGTATACTGTCATACCACAGATCGGTGGCGCTACACAGCCACCCACCTCATTGGTGGCTTGTATTACCAGATCATATTTCTTAAAATCTGCATTACCAACCAAAAATTTAAACACACTCCATTAGTAAGCATGCATTCCAATACTGAAAACGTACGCCATCAAAAAAAAAAAAAAAATTAAGGAGAAAAAAAATGCAGTAACGAAAGGGCTAAAGAGCCTCAAACAGAGACTGCTAACAGTGATAACCTCTGTGCAGTGGGGTTGGGGAAATAGTGGGACAGGGAACCCCTGCTTTTCATTAACACTGTAGAAGGCAATGGCACATATATGTTCCAGCTGCATTTTCTACTCTTGGAGGTTTACTGGCAGCATTTGAGCCCTTTAGTACGTTCTGGCATCATGGTGGATACTGGCGCAACTGCCTGAAAAACGAGGAAGTTGGTTTGTGCCACATTTGAGTGCTGCAAGCCATTCGTATGAGGGGATGCTTCCTGGAGGAGTGATTGTGTGAAACTTTTGTGTCTTTTGGCTTCTGTACAGTGAGATAAGGCTTGCAAGTATGTTTATTATTTCCTTTCTGTTACTGGGGAGGTACAGTTACTGGCATTTGGAAATATTCAAGTAAATGAGTTAGTTTTGGAGTGACAACAGTTTGTGGTGTACTTCCTGGGCCATGGCACTGATATGTACTGTGTGTGTGATGTGCTTCATGGACCGTGGGGCTGATACGTACCGTGTGTGTGATGTACTTCATGGACCGTGGGGCTGATAAGTACCATGTGTGTGATGTGCTTCATGGACCGTGGGGCTGATACGTACTGTGTGTGTGATGTGCTTCATGGCCCATGGGGCTGATACGTACCGTGTGTGTGAAGTGCTTCATGGCCCATGGGGCTGATATGTACCGTGTGTGTGATGTGCTTCATGGACCACGGGACTGATAGGGCCTGCTGGCATTAGTCATCCCCCTGATGACATGGTTTATAAAGTACTCACCTCCCTGAAAACAGTTTGTGATGTACCCCCTGGGCCGGGGGACTGATGTGCCCCATGTTTGTGATGTACTCATGGGCATGGGACAGATATGGACCGCTTGCAATTGACATCCCATTTTTTCAAATAATGAAAAACCACCAACAAACAATGATTCAGCATCCATTCCATTAGTGAAAAAAAAATGGAATCACCAAAAAGTTCTGGAAAAAAAAATCCTTTAAAGGGTTAAGCCACTTTGGCTTTGTGACTGAGGCAGGTATGACTTGAATTAAAAAAAAGAAAACAACTAAATATAAAGTCCTATCTAAACAATAGCTATATAAGCCTAAGTATAATAAGTGCAGATTGAATGACTGTAAGTTTGAAAGGAATTAGAGGAGGGAAGAGTCAATTCACTGAAAACGGGTTCTTTACTAGCTCTGTGATAGGCGCGAGGATCATACTCCAGTGACGATGATGACCACACTGCTGGCAGCAGTACTGCTGCTCACATTTAATCGGTGTGTCCTGTGGAGCCCTGGTGGCACAGTGGTGAGGACCTCGGCTGCTAACCAAAGGTCAGCAGTTCAAATTCACCAGCCGCTCCTTGGAAACCCTGTGGGGCAGTTCTACTCTGTACTATAGGGTTGCTATGAGTTGGAATCAAGTCCACCACAATGGGTTTTTTATATGACAGTAACTGTATTCAGAAACATTCATTCGTTCATCCAGCGAACATTTCCTGAGTACCCATTATATGTCAAGCATTGTTCTAGGTATTGGAAATGAATAAAGAGAGAAAAACTCCATTCTTGTGAGGGCAGAATGATAATAAACAAACAAATAAGTAAAATACATAGTGGTTCAGACGACGAAAGTGCTAGAGAGAAAAATAAGGCAGGGCAAGAGGAGGATAGGGGATATAGGGATAGTGTTTGCAGTTGCAAATATGATCATGTAACCTCCCTTATTACTTTATGAGGCAGGTAGTATAATGATCCCCACTTTGCAGACATGGAACTTAAGACTTAGAACTCTTAATAAATCACCCGTGGTTGCATTAAGGAGTAAGTAGTAGAACTAAAAATTAATCCTGTGAGTCTAACAAGGAAGTCAACATTTTAAAATACTGACTAAAAAAGTATGAGATGAATTTGTCATAGAGGATGTCACAGGGAATGGATATAATATAGTAAATGTTTATTCTTGTATTTACAACTACATTTTATGATAAAATGAACCCAGTTTTTATACAAAGATACTTTTATTGGATTTCCATGTTTATGCTAAATCTGATTAGGAATATTTCATAGCTTCTATCTGGAATGTCACACAATCAACTGTATCGTTTTTCTGATGAGAGTGCAACACAGATCTTTTGTGCTTGTAAAACATCTGGAATTTAATTCAGACTAAAAAAAAAAAGCAATTGTGGGGGAGAGCAATATACAGTTAGGTCTATATTCAGTTTAGGAACTTGTCAGCCAGTTGGCTTTTTTAGCATTTGTTAATCCTAGGAGAGTTATTATTGAAAGAAGTAGCATTTAGTGCAGTTCAAAATGCATAACAATTGTCCACTTAAGTGAATCCAAAGAAAATAGAAAGATTACAAAGTACTGTTCCAGACCCAAGATTAAGAGGCATGAAAGACAAATACATTTTTTGTTCATTTGGACAGGAGCCTCAACTGATTCCTTTTCCCCCTCTGACTTTCTGTCTCACCTAGATTTAGGTGACTAAACCAACACCAGGTAAACCTTCGGGCTATTATTTCACTAGTCTGTAAAGCTAGTGTTGAACCCGTTTCTCCATTGAAATCTCCTGAAACAAACTCCTGTTTATCCTGGAAGGTGTCAAGAGACTTAGCCTGGCTGTATGGAGAGGGAAAAGGTGATATATATTTACAACCTTTACAGTGAGTTTCTGTTCCCCAAATTGAAAACACATTGAGGACTCCGTCTGCAGCCCTGAGGTGCCTGGCCCTGAGAAGGCCACCCACTGCTCCATGGCCTCTGTCCTGAGCAGCTCTTCCTTGGAGCCTCTTCTCGTTTTCTTCCTCACTGTCCTGGCTGTCTTCTGTTCTCACCTCTTCATCCCATCTGGCCTAACCTCTGCTGACATGCTCAAGTTTCTCTGGGTGTTGGGCAGCATGTGCCTGAAGCTACTGCTGCTTCCACTGTGACTACTTGAGCCTGCTCCACGTCCAGATTGCTTACCTATGTCATGCTGGCTTCAGTTTTTACCTCATTGATTCCTATGTGCATTTGTTTGGCTTTTAGTTGATTTTTTCTTGCTTGACCATTAACAAAAGGATATCTTTGAATTGAGGAGAGGGGAAGAAGAAAAAAATGATTTTTTTTTTGACATAAAACTGAGATGACTCAATGTCTTCAATAGTTCTCCTTATTGTAAGTTTCCGCAACAAGTAGCTTGTGACAGTGGAATCAAAGTATGGCGGAGAACGAATGGACCATATGGTTGCTACTCAATTTGTGGAGAAATAAGAGGATTTATTTGTCTAGGCCATTAGTCTTTAAAGTGGGAAGTATACCCTCTGGGGATGTGAAAGGCAATATACAGACATACCTCATAGATATGGTGGTTCGGTTCCAGACCACCGCAATAAAGCGAGTATTGCAATAAAGTGAGTCACATGAATTTTTTGGTTTCTCACTATATATAAAAGTTATGTTTACACTATACTATAGTCTATTAAATGTGCAATAGCATTATGTCCAAAAAAAACAATGTACATACCTTCATTAAAATATACTTCATTGCTAAAAAATACTAGCCATTATCTGCGCCTTCAGCAAGTCGTTATCTTTGTGCTGGTGGAGGATCTTGCCTCAGTGTTGATGGCTGCTAACTGATCAGGGCGGTGGTTCCTGAAGGTTGGGGTGACTGTGACAATTTGTCAAAGTAAGGAAACAATGGAGTTTGCTGCATCGATTGACTCTCCTTTCACAAAAGATTTCTCTGTAGCATGCAGTGCTGTTTGATAGCATTTTACCCACAGTAGAACTTCTTTCAAAATTGGAGTCAGTCCCCTGCCACTGCTTTATCAACTACGTTTATGTAATATTCAAAAACATTTCAACAATGTTCACAGCATCTTCACCAGGAATAGATTCCATTTCAAGAAACCGCTGTCTTTGCTCACCCATAAGAAGCAACTCCTCATCTGTTGAAGTTTTACCCTGAGATTGCAGCAATTCAGTCACATATTCAGGCACCACTTCTAATTCTAGTTCTCTTGCTATTTCCTATTCATCTGCAGTTACTTCTTCCACTGTAAGTCTTGAATCCCCCAAAGTCATCCAGGAGGGTTGGAATCAACTTCTTCCAAACACCTGTTAATGTTGGTATTTTGACGTCCTCTCATGAATCATGAATGTTCTTAATGGCTTCTAGAATAGTGAATCCTTTCCAGAAAGTTTTCAATTTACTTTGCCTCGATCCATCAGAGGAATCCCTAACTATGGCAGCTATAGCTTTATAAAATGTACTTCTTAAATAATAAGACTTGAAAGTTGAAATTACTCCTTGATCGATGGGCTTCAGAATGGATATTATGTTAGCAGGCGTGAAAATGGCATGAATCTCCTTGTACATCTTCATCAGAGCTCTTGGGTGACCAGGTACATTCTCAATGAGCAGTAATATTTTGAAAGGAATCTTTTTTTTCTGAGCAGTAGATCTCAACAGTGGGCTTAAAATACTCAGTAAATCATGTTGTAAACAGATGTGTTGTCATCTAGGCTTTGTTGTTCCATTTATAGAGCACAGGCAGAGTAGATTTAGCGTAATTCTTAAGGGCCATAGGATTTTGAGAATGGTAAATGAGCATTGGCTTCAACCTAAAGTCACCAGCTACATTAGCCCCTGACAAGAGAGCCAGCCTGTCTTTGAAGGTTTGAAGCCAGGCATTGACTTCTTCTCTCTAGCTACGCAAGTCCTAGATGGCATCTTCTTCCAGTATAAGGCTGCTTCATCTGCATTGAAAATCTGTTGTTTAGTGTAGCCACCTTCATCAATTAACTAGATCTTCTTTCGTTAACTTCCTGCAGCTTCTACATCAGCACTTGCTGCTTCACCTTGCACTTTTATGTTATGGAGATGACTTCTTTCCTTAAACCTCATGAACCAACCTCTGCTAGCTTCAAACTTTTCTTCTGCAGCTTCCTCCCCTCTCAGCCTTCATCGAATTGAAGAGAGTTAGGGCCTTGCTCTGGATTAGGCTTTGGCTTAAGGGAATGTTGTGGCTGGTGTGATCTTCTCTCCAGACCACTAACACTTTCTCCATATCAGCAATAAGGCTGTTTCACTTTCTTATCATTCGTGTATTGACTAGAGTAGCACTTTTAATTTCCTTTAAGAACTTTTTCTTTGCAGTCACAACTTGGCTAACTGGCACAAGATACCTAGCTTTTGGCCTGTCTTGGCTTTTGATATGCCTTCCTCAGTAAGCTTAATCATTTCTAGCTTTTGATTTAAAGTGAGAGACGTGGGTCTCTTCCCTTCACTTGAACACTTAGAGGCCATTTGTGGGGTTATTAATTGGCCAAATTTCAATATTATCGTGTCTCAGGGAGTAAGGAAGTCCAAGGAAAGGGAGAGAGATGGGGGAATGGCCAGTTGGTGGAGCAGTCAGAACACACACAACGTTTTATCAATTAAGTTTGCTGTTTCATATGGGTGTGTTTCGTGGTGCCCCAAAACAATTACGATAGTAACATCAAAGATCACTGACCACAGATCACCATAACAGATACAATAATAATGAAAATTTGAAATATTGGGAGAATTACCAAAATGTGACAAAGAGACATGAAGTGAGCACGTGCTGTTGGAAAAATGGCGCCGACAGACTTGCTCGATGCAGCATTGCCACAAAACTTCAACTTGTAAAAAATGCAATATCTGCAAAGTGCAAGAAAGAGAAACACAATAAATGCCTGTGCTGGAGTACAGGTCAGAAACAACAGAGCTTCTACTTATATATATTTATAGCTCATTACTCATAATCTCTGGGTTTGTAAAAGTTTTATAATGCTTTTATTATTTTAGTTCAATAGTGTGCATACATATCAATAGATAAGTACCCATAGGTGACATTGCATGCTGAAAACCATTTGCTGAAGTACACAGTCAGCAAAGTCTGTCAGTTTTTCTTTCTAAATTGTAAGCATCATAAGAGCAAGAATGTATCTATTCTATTTTCCATAGACTGCTCAGTGTTCAGCTGAACGCTTGAAACATAGTAGAAACTCAATAAATGTTTGTTGATTGATTGAATTATTGCCTTTACTCAGTGAAATGACCAAGAGTAGAACTTTTAGACAAATTGTTGGAAAAAATTTTCAGTCTGATAGGCTTTTAATTCTTTTCAAATCAAAAGGATTTATTCAGGTGATATTGAAAGCCTTGTACTAATATGAAAAGCTATTTACACAGAATGATAATGGTTATTGCAGAAAGATCACTTAAAAAGGCCTAATTAATCAAAATAGCAGTTAATATTGCAAGAAGAATGTTCTCTTTTATTGAGAATATGTAATTAAGCAAACCCACTGCCGTCAAGTCAATTCCAACTCATAGTGACCCTATTAGGACAGAGTAGAACTGCCCCATATGGTTTCCAAGGCTCTAAATTTTTATGGAAGCAGACTGCCACATCTCTCTCCCATGGAGTGGTGGGTTCGAACAGCCCACCTTTCAGTTAGCAGCCTGGCTCTTTAACCACTGCACTGCCAGGGCTCCTCACATAAATAACCAGCAAGGTAAAAAGATATTGTACACCAGCATTATTTGTTACGTGAGACCAATGTTTCCTGCATGTGTGCTGAATCAGTGCATACCATCTAAATCATGGCATATGCTTCTAATATTATTTAATAGCATTCAAATGGAATTTTGGACACATTGCTGGGCAGATATTTAGAGGGTGGGAGTGGTGGGGATGCTCAGGGAGTAATTTAAATTCCTTTACCACCCACCTTGATCTAAGAGCATCTTAGGAAACTTAAACAGGATGTGCCGGCGAAGTCCTGGACGCCCCGAGCCACCCGTTATGGAGCAGTCAGGTGAGAATGACAAAGGAAATTCAATTTAAGTCCCAGAAGAGTGAAAAGTTAGCTTGCCCAGGTGAGTGAAGTCAGGTGAGCATGCGGTAGGCTATAGAACTCTAGATTAGGAATCTGGGAGGAGAAGGAAGAAAGAAATGGAAATTAATGTTTTCTAGGCATGTACTGTGTCTCAGGTGCTGTGCCCAAACCAAAATAACCCACTGCCCTCCAGTCGATTCCGACTCATAGCGACCCTCTAGGACAGAGCAGAACTGCCCCATAGGGTTTGCAAGGCTGTAACCTTTACGGAAGCAGACTGCCACTTCTTTCTCCCGAGGAGCCACTGGTGGGGACCAACGGCTGACCTTTCAGTTAGCAGCCAGTTAACCTCTGTGTCACCAGGCCTCCTTAAAGGAAAAGAGAGATGAAAATTAATGTTTTCTGCCCGTATGTGCAGGTGCTGTGCTAGGAGCTCTATACAGGTCATCTCATTCAAGATAAGATTTTGGGCCCAGCTGTGCCACTAATTAGCTGATGACACTGGGCAGGTTACTTAACCTGTTTGGCCTCTGTGTCCTCATCTGTCAAATAAGAAAGTTAAATTAGGAGCTCTCTTAGGACCCATTCATATTCTATGCAAATCCAGTGGTGTGGTTATGATGACTCATCATTCACCAAAGCAAACGGTATTTTTTCACTTTTTAACTAAATGACTTTCTGTTGTATAGTCAGAGCTGTCAGCCCACACAACAGAGGAAAGTTTGAGGCTGTCATTTAATTAAAGCATTTATTGTGATGGAATGAAAAATCAGACACGGTAGCTGTCAGCACCCCTAGCGGTACCCAGTCAACGGCTTGGCAAGGATATTGTACAGAGGATTCTTGTAATGGGTGGGCGCTTAGGCACTGTTAGCCCAGGGGGGCATTTGTAACTAGAAAAATCTGTGACTCTCTTTCCTGTCCTAGCCAGAGGGCACCTAAGGCTAGCATAAAGGATGGTATCATTAAGAAGTTTGGAAGGAAATCTCACCAATTAAGCAGCTGTTACGATTGCTTCAAATTATTATTTAGTCTACCACCCCAGCTCTTGCAACTGCCTTACGGGATCTTCATATTTATCTCGTAATCCTTTTCAGACTTCCACTCCCAGTTTCTCAGCAATACCTCTGCGTTGTTTCCATAAATGTTTTCTTTTTAATGGGAGAACTGCATGTGAAACACTTTAGTGAGTCAGAGAGGATGGGAAATTTCATCAAATTGGCACCTAAGTCCTTGTCAGTTTCAGGAGAACTTGTCTCCGTCATTTTGGCAATAAGTTGTCCTGTCTTCATGAAAAAAGCTTTTTCTTTCTTTCACTTTTTGGCTTATCCTCTAGCATTCAAGTTTGCTATTGCCTTGCACTGTATCAGCATTGTTTTACAAGGGATAAACATTCAAGTTTAGTAAAGTATAAATTTGAAATCTAAGTCATGGCAGTAGTAGCGATAATATGAGAAAAAAATAGACAAACCTGATTTTTATATTGTTTTCAGAATAAAACAACAACCAGATGACCGTAGAATCTGGTGTCAGCCAAAAAAGGGTGCTTATTTCAAGGAGCAGAAATAAGAAATAATAAAATACTGGTTCCCCTCCCCCCCTTTGAGAAACCTAACCACTTGCACTATAATATTAGGACACGTTTATGCATTTCCCATGTTCCGAGCGTAAATCATTATTAAGTGTATGTGGCCTGATAGAAAGGATGAGGCTAGCCAAGTATCTGGCACCCCTTATATGTCCATGTTTAATGAACACTGATTAGATAGGCCTTATGCCATACAAGCATTCTGTCCATAATATAAGACATCTGTTGAATGTGTTAGACTGCACGGATCAGGACTCTATGGGACTAACGGGTTTTCTTTCAGTGGCACCAAAATGTAGGGATAAACCCCTTAGTAACCCAAACTCAAAAAATAAATTTAATTTTTCTTTAAAAAGTGTACTCTTAGCTTCTGTTCTTTGCTCATTTTCTTTCTTCTTCTGATACCCAAATAAAGGCAAAATTCCATGATCAAAGTTTTGCATGGCAGTCCACTAGCCACTCTCTTGGCTTCTGGCCAAATTACTTACGCACAGTACTAGAATTTTTCATCTTCTCCATGGTGGCTTAATAAGTGACAGAAAAAGCACCAAGATATAAACAGCCCAGCACTGTGTTTGCAGTGCGGTTGGAAAGAGAGCAGCCCCCGCCCCTTTGCCCTGGCACGGCATTACTTGGTTTGACCTCGCCTAATTCAGGCACTTCATGCTTAGTCTGCTTTTGGGCACGTGCAATCAATACAGTATGTGCTAATTGTGGATGGGTGATTAAAACTTGGGATTTCAATTTAGATTGGACTTGACACTTCAAACATCCTGAAGAAGTTGTTTTCCAAGGGCGCTGAGCAATGTGACTCAGCTTTTAATCAAAGGCAGGCCAGGTCACCAGCCCCATCTTGTTCAAAAGTTTTCAACAGCATAATGAAAAAAAGAGATCTCAGAATAAGAAAACAGTTAAATTAGAAAAAAGTGAAATTTAGGTAGAAAATCTCAACTCGTATTGTTTAGGGCAGGGCCACAATACTTAGGATACTCATATTGATTTAAGAATCAGCAGACTCAAGAATAGCTCCGGAAGAAGATACAAGATACAGGTCCCAACTTTTTCTGGGCAGATGGGGCTGGCTGGCCAGCAAATGGGTGTGGGGAGAAATCCTTTTCTTTCTTTGTTTATTGTGGTAGATATATACGTAACAAAACATTTGCCATTTCAACATTCTTCACATGCACAGTTCAGTGACATTAATTGTGGTTATCATGTGCAATCATCACCATTATCTGTTTTCAGATTTTTCCAACATCCTTATCAGAAGCTCAGGGTACCCTAAGCAATGAGACCCCATTTACCCTCCCACACGGCTTTGTACCTTTTGAATTCCATACCATTAGAATTTTTTTTTAAGTACATTTTTTTTTTTTAAAGAAAGGAACAATAATTTGCAGACCCTTGGGTAATAGGAATCCCAACTCTTTTCTATGAAGTTGGGTGGCCCTTTCCCTTCTCCAGTTTGAAATCATATAAGATGAAGACACAAAAGCAGAAGGTGATCTTTTCAATAAACGGTTTTTCTGCTCAAACTTGTTTTGTTCAGTGGGCCTGGGTGCTGCTGCAGGTATATCGCAGGGTGATCAAACATCCTTGGCCTTTACTGAGTAAGATGAACTACAAGTGGTCCCGGCTTCAAATCCTGGATGAGCCCTTGTCTTTGGAGCCCTGGTGGCACAGTGGCTAAGAGCTTAGCGCTAACCGAAAGGTAAATTGTTCTATAGGGTCACTATGAGTCAAAATTGACTTGACGGCAACAGTTTTGAGCCCTGGTGGTACAGTGGTTAAGTGCTCAGCTGCTACCCAAAAGATCGTTGGTTCGAACCCACCAGCTGCTCAGAGAGAGGAAGATATGACAGTCTACTTCCATAAAGATTTACAGCCTTGGAAACCCTATGGAGGCAGTTCTACTCTGTCCTACAGGGCCATTGTAAGTTGGAATTGACTCCATGGCAGTAATTTTTTTTTTTTTTAACATCTTCCTTGTTCCCCTTTCTGTTCATCCCTTGGTGTTTTTTATGGGTGAAGTTTAATATTAAGATTGGTGCTTCACCGTAGAGACCCAAACTTAGCCTGCCGGCCTTATCAGCAATGTGAATATTGAATTCCATCTGCGTGTTTATAGGTACCAACTAATGGGTGATGATCACCCCCTTCTCAAAGGTGAATCTGGGCAGAGGCTGGTGTGGAAGTTGCTATGCTTGGAATGTCAGAATCTGCCAGCTCTTCCTCTTTCTTCTCATGAGGCTCTAGGAGGATATAAGGAGTAAATTTAGTTACATTTCAGGAGCAAGCAGTTAAGGTGAGATCAAGTCAATGTAGGCAATGGAAATTGTGGCTCTCTAGCCTGAGAAGAGTTGTCCTTGCCTTGAACTGATCAATTTGGAAATCCCATACGTTGCCGAGAAAGCAAGAGAAAGGGCAAGAGTGGGAGTGAAAGCAAGAGCGAGAAGAAGAATGGAAAAGAATATCTCCAAAGACTTTTCACCATACAGATGGCTCCCTCTGTGTCTCTCTGGCAGCTGTATTGAAATAAGGCGGCAGAGGATGTTCTATAGAGCAGTACAGATGTGCGTTACTTACCTCCATATTCAGCAACTAGAGCCATGTCTGCCATGAATTAAGTTTTTAAATTAGTGGGCAGTAACAATGACTGAATAGGAAAAGTAATTTCTACCAAGCTCTGAGATCTTTCATGAAAGAGATCTATCTCACTTTTCTCACTTGTAGACTAGCACACCGCTTGACACACAGACACTCCATCAGTGTTGGATGAATTAATCAAACTGGCATAGCATCTAGAGCCAAAGAGCCAGAAAGAAAATGACTCCCGTGGCAAAGTCATGTGCTCTATGAAAACCTAAGAATTACCTGTAGCTGAAGTTTTAGGCAAAGTGTTAGGTAGGATATCTACTTTCGGTAGAACATTTTTTAATATTTAGATACAATACTTAAACAGATAATGTAAAAGAAGTTTCATAAAAATTTCATGCTAGTAATACATTAAAATACTTACAATATTTTCCTTTCAGAGATGTTTTGCAAGGGAAGTAGTGCTCCTTCGTATCTAGAGATGTCTGTAAGGGGAGTGACCATCTTTTGTGTGGTTGGGGTCTGATTTGGTATTATTGATGATTACAGAGATAGGTGTTGAAAGGTAGTGGTTTAACTACTATCTTTCCTACTAGCAAATAGTAGAGACAAATCACTTGTTCTCTCTAACTCTTAATTCCCATATCTAAAACGGAAATGTGTATACATATCCTGATTACCCCACAGTAAATGAAATGAAGTAAATAATGAGAAAATGTCAACTGATAGGTTGGGTCATTTCTCACAAAACTCATTTCTGAGATGTCTGCGCAGGCCTAGGGGAAGATTTTATGTCCCCTGATCAAAGGAAAGCATGAACAGTAAGGATGTGTTAAGTGTATGTGCACTGTTCTTCAAGGGAGACAGGAGGAGAATGGGCTTTGGGATCGGAAGCTTGGAATCATCTTCATACTGTGTGACCTTGGGCATGTTTTAATTCTCAGTTTCCTCATCTGTAAAACAGGAACAATAGTCCTATCACATAGGTTTATTGTGTGGAAGAGGTTAGCTCATAAATAAAAATGTTTAACATAGGGTCTGATATGGTAGAAGAATTTGTGGAGTTTTATCCTCTTTCCCAACATAAATTACAAAAGTGGTGCTTCTCTTTTAGGCTAATAACTGTGTCATAAAATAGATTAAAAATACTGGGATCATTAAAAAATACCAGAATCGACTTGCTGGCAGCAGGCTTGGTTTTTTTCTGGTTTGGTGTACATTAAGCATCTAAGATACTATTAATTTTAGACATTAAATATATTGATTTTGGATTTGAAGTGATAAGATTAGTAGAAAAATTTCCCCTTTAAAAAGCATTTTTGCCAGTGCACACTTTCTCTTGCCCTGCACCTATGGGCAATAGCCACGTAGTAGGAAAGGGAGGTGAGGGCAATGCAACAAAGAGAACATGCGGGAAAAAGCAGCCTGTTTGAGAACTGGCCAATATAAATACCAAATTAAACACTGAACAGGCTCACATGGGGTAGTAGTTGATCTAGAATGCTCTGGGTCCTGAAACGCAGCATGTAAAAGAGGAGTTTAGCATTTGATACTTTGATTTTGTGATCCCATGAAGCAAAGAGGACAGAAAAACGTGTAGCTACTTTGGGAAATCGGTGAGAATCTCAGGTTGGAGGGAATTGCTTTACAAGCCTATTTTGAAGAGGATTATCAGCTATGGGAAGACCGTGTCTTCTAGCTGCGGGACCATGAAGTATCGGCTTGGTATGTTATCTGAAGAAAGAATTTTACCCGGCTTTTCTAAGCTGTGGTCTGGGTATGCAAACATCACATTACCCACACACAGCCTAAAACAGACCAAACCAAACCCGTTGCCATAGATTTGATTCCGAATCATAGTGACCCTATAGAACAGAATAGAACTGCCCCGTAGGGTTTCCAAGGGGTGCCTGGTGGATTTGAACTGCCGACCTTTTGGTTAGCAGCAAAATACTTAACCACTAGGCCACGAGGGCCCCTAATTCCCACTGAGACTCTTAAGAGTGTGACTCAGAGGTCTTTTTGCATTGGTGTCTCTAGGTGGCCCATCCTGTCCAACCTGTCATCACTACTCTTTCCACCTGTGGGACCTTTATAAAACGGTATTTAATAAACCCACACGGTCACTTTTCATCTTTGTAGCTCATAGTATTAGGGACTTCATAAATCTACTCCCACGAGTTTCAGTCAGAATTCTCAAGTGCTTCTCAACACGCTGTCTTCAGTGCCTCACTGGACCTGTGAGACAGCTTCTCTAGGTTGAGCATCCTAGTGACAATGACGGCATCTTACAGTCTTTGCGTTATGAAGCTGTCCTTGGTTGTTTTGAATTGAAAGAGCAATTCAGCCTTTGTAACACCATGTCATGCTCTGGGCCCCTCCCCTGCTGCCTTCTGTGCCTTGAGGCAGCGCATGAACAAAAAGATTTTTAAGACAAATCTTTAAAGCAACTTAAAAAATCTCCAGTCTATTCATTTTAAAACAGTGCTTTTTCTGGGGTCCTAAAGCTATATGAGGGCATTGGTGGGAAAGTCGGAGGCCAGGGTTGGTGGGGCGGGGTGGGGGGAATGGATCGTATAACAGGGCTGTTGAAATTGGTGGAGCCATAGCTGGGGAAGAGATGAAAAGAATCCAGATCTTCAATTCAGTTAGAGAGGCTTTGTTTTTATTTATTTTGTATATCTAGGCTCTACTTAACACAGTATTTAAGCAAATGCCTTTATTCTCACTTCAACAACGTGGGTGCGTACATACGTGTGCACACACCTGTGTGTATTATTTTTTTGGGGGGGGAATTTATGTTCTACCACAAATTCCTTGTGTTTGGTTAAGGATGGAGACCGAGAGAAGGGCTATTAATTGTTCAAGGTCACAAGCCCATTGGTGCAGACTACAGCACAAATTGCAAATCTTTTGCCTCTTGGTGAAGTGCTTATACTAATGCAGTCTAATATTATTATACTAATGTTACTATACTAATGCTGCTGCTATAGCCTTTAATTAGTAATGTAGTGCTGCTGTGAAAAAGCCAACTTATTTCAGAAATTTGTGTGAAGGATAAGACATGTTTAGATTGTATCCTTTGCGTTTGCCACAGTACATATTAGTGTACCATATCTGCTGTCTTAGATCTTAAAAGGAAATAGAGGAATAGACAAGTGTTCAGAGAAAGAGTGAGCAACAAGGTTAAGGAGAAGAAAATCATCTTAAAGATGGTGACTGTTCAGCTTGGAAGAGAGTACGCTGTTGGGGAACCCGATTACTTTTTTGCTTTAACTTAAGATTTATTTCTTGTGTGGTTATTTATTGGCTGAACATGGGTTCTTGTGCTGCCGGAGAGTTTTGAATCTTGGCACTAGGTACCTAATACAAGATGCTAAAAATGCTGTAAACGGACTGTATGCATTTTAGGGAAATTGTGACTACCTTCTGCCCTTGTACATGGGTATCCAGACTTCCAAAGTTACATAAATAATTAGAGCCTCCAGAATAGCCCTTGGGTGTTTCAGAGTCCACAAAGGCAAATATGAAAATCAATCTCTTGTGGCTTACCCTGGCTTCCAGTTCTCAAGTTCTACAGTTATGCCCAACAGTTGTCATGAATAGAAGATGCGTGGAGAGATAACTCTTCCTAGAGCCAAATTGGCTAGTGAAGATTACTCATACGCCTCTGTCAACTTCTCCACCCCTATCTTGCAACACAAATAAATCAATGTTTCCAGATGTACCAAGCTTTCATGGTTTGTAGATCCAGGATCTAGGAGCCAGAAATCTTATTTTCCACACCCTTGGGTTGCCTCCTGCTGAACTTGGAACTCTCTCCAACTATGAAATGTCCAAGACGAAAATGTTATAGCTCAAAAGAGTACACTGATAGTCGGAAATTGGTGGCATATCTTAACTATCTTTACCGTGTTTACCCTGATATTGTTTCAAAAGGTGGAGCCCATGAAGATCCCATAGATATATTGAGCTGGTCATTTTTGAGCTCTTGTGATTCAAGAGGCAAACCATATCTGTTTGTTTTTGTTTAATTTTCCAAGTTTTATATAGAGTTCCCATAAATAAAACATTGTGCTTTAAGAATGTAAGGGTGTGAAAACAAATACAATTTAGCCAACAGCAGTACCTAATATTCCACTCTTCTGGTAATAAAACATTGTGCTTTAAGAATGTAAGGGTGTGAAAACAAATACAATTTAGCCAACAGCAGTACCTAATATTCCACTCTTCTGGATAGTTTCTTAGGAACCTTGAATTTTTTATTAGAAAAAAAATATTGTTAAAAAAAACTATTTATTTAGTTTTTATTAATAGAGGGAATGTTAAAAAATATTTATATGCAAAAATAATTTGGTCTTATAGTGTAATCAGCAAGGGGATGGAAATTCCTACCATTAACGATAGCATATGACCACAACTTTACTGCCCTCTTCACAGATTGTAGCAAAGTTCATGGTTTATGCGCTGATTTAGCTGTATGATGGAAGTCAGCTTGAGGGTTAAATTTCTCATCGGTAACACATGTTGATGAAGGTGGACTCATGACATACACCCACGAACTTGACATATGTAGGCATATCTGGGGACAAATGACCAACAATGTTTCTAATGGACCTCATTCCTTCCTTATTATATTTTTAAATAGTCTTATTCAGATATAATTCACATACCATGTAATTCACCCATATAAAGTGTACAATTCAGTACTTTTAGTATATCCCCAGATATGTGCCACCATCATCATAGTAAATTTTAGAATACTGTCATCACTTCAAGAATAAATCCTGTATCCTTTAGCTATCATCTCCCTATTTCCTCATGCTCTGTCCTCTCCCCCAGCCCTAAGCAACAACTAATCTACTTTCTGTCTCTATAGATTTGCATATTTTGCACTTTCACATAAATGGAATCATATAGTATGTGGTCTTTTGTAACAGACTTCTTTCACTTAGCATATTGGTTTCAAGATTTTTCTATGCTATAGCATGAATCAGAACATCCTTCCTTTTTATGAGAAAATCATATTCCATTATATGAATATGCCACATTTTGTTTATCCATTCATTTGATGATGGACATTTGGGTTGTTTCCACATTTTGACCGTTGTGAATAATGCTGCTGTAAACATCATGTACAAGTTTCTTGGTGGACATGTGTTTTCATTTCTCTTGGGTATATACCTAAGAGTGGAATTACAGGGTCATACGTTAACTCTATGTTTAATCATTTGAGGAGCTGCCAGACTTTTTCCAAAGTGGCTGCACCACTGTACATTCCCATCACCAATGTATAAATGTTCTGATTTTTCCGCATTCTTGTCAACACTAGTTATTATCTGACTTTCTGATTTAGCCCTCCTAGTTAGGTGTGAAGTGGTATCTTGTAATTTTGATTTACATTACCCTAATGACTAATAGGAGCCCTGGTGTTGCAGTGGTTAAGAGCTTGGCTGATAACCAAAAGGTCAGCAGTTTGAATCCACCAACTGCTCTTTGGAATAATTCTACTCTGCCCTATAGGGTCACTAGGAGTTGTAATCAACTTGATGGCAATGGATTTTTGGTAATGACTAACAAAGTAAAGCATCTTTTCATGTGCTTATGGCCGTTTGTATATCTTCTTTGGAGACATGTCTATGCAGGTTCATTGTCCATTTTAAAATTGAGTTTTTTTATTATATTTTATCAAATTATCTGGGTTGTCTTTTCACTTTTGTGATGATATCCTTTGAAGCACAGAAGTTTTTCTTTTTTTTTATATATATTTTATTGTACTTCAGGTGAAGGCTTACAGAACAAATAGTTTCTCATGAAACAGTAGTACACATGTTGCTTTATGACATTGGTT
>NW_004443959.1:20630764-20663752 GCF_000243295.1 Trichechus manatus latirostris | reverse complement strand
GTCCAAGATGGTGGATCCACGCTGCGTTAGCTGATAGGGGACCTCTGCATGAATCTCTCCTCGCTCTCCGTTCTCTGTCAGTATTCTCACTCCATTTGATGCTCGGCTGAGTTCTTTATCTCTTCATTTGATGTTCTAGGGTTTCAGGATTGTTGCATTCTCTGTTTGGCTTAGTTTTTCGGATCTTTGCGGAGGGACTGTGTGGTGCTTCTGCATAGAGCGCCATCTTGCCGGAACCCACGAAGCACAAAAGTTTTTCATTAAAAAAAAAATGTTTTGAACATTTTGCTGTGGTTTAGGTGATAGTTTACAGAGAAAATTAGTTTCCCTTTCATCAATTTATACATATCTTGTTTTGTGCCATTGGTTGCTATCCCCTCAATGTGTCAGCACTCACCCCACGTCCTCCCTGGTTTCCCAGTTTCCATTTGCTCAGCTTTCCTGACACTTCCTGCCCTCTAAACTTTGCTTTTGGGCAAATACTGCCCTTTTGGTCTCCTATGGTTGATTGTTCTGAGGATCACATTCCTCATGGGTATTATTGTTCACTTTAAAGGCCTTTCTATTGTTTGGCTGAAAGGTGATCTCCGGGAGTGGTTTCAGTTTCAAGCTTGAAAGGTGTCTAAGGGCCACAGTCTCGGGGGTTCCACCTGCCTTTTTCAGACCAGCAAGTCTGGTTGTTGTTGTTAGGTGTCGTCGAGTCAGTTCTGACCCATAACGACCCTATGTACAACAGAACAAAACACTGCCCAGTCCTATGCCATCCTCACAATCGTTGTTATGCTTGTTGAGCCCATTGTTGCAGCCACTGTGTCAGTCCATCTCATTGAGGGTCTTCCTCTTTTTTGCTGACCCTGTACTTTACCAAGCATGACGTCCTTCTGCAGGGACTGATTCCTCCTGATAACATGTCTAAAGTATGTGAGAGAAAATCTTGCCATCCTTGCTTCTAAGGGGCATTGTGGCTATACGTCTTCCAAGACAGATTTGTTCATTCTTCTGGCAGTTCACAGTATATTATTTATTTAACAATATCATTAATATCATACAAAAGTTGGAAAAAAAGAAGGATCAGTAGTTGGAAAATATGGCGTTGGTGATAGAAATGATGCCAGAGATCACATGATAGAATTTTGCAAGACCAATGACTTCAACAACATAAACAGCGACCATACATGTGGACCTCACCAGATGGAATACACAGATGGAATACACAGGAATCAAACTGACAACCTCTGTGGAAAGAGATAATGGGAAAATGGGAAAGCTCAATATCATCAGTCAGAACAAGGCTAGGGGCCGACTGTGGAACAGACCATTAACTACTCATAAGCAATTGAATCTGAAGAACACTGGAACAAGTCCACGAGAGCCAAAGTACGACCTTGAGTATATCCCACCAGAATTTAGAGACCATCTCAAGAATAGATTTGATGCGTTGAACACTAATGATCAAAGACCATATGAGTTGTGAATGACATTAAAGACATCATACATGAAGAAAGCAAAAGGTCATTAAAAAGACAAAAAAGAAAGAAAAGACTAAAATGGATGTCAGAAGAGACTCTTGACAGCAAGAGACAGCAAGTCTCAAACTTGCTCTTGAAAGTTGAGTAGCTAAAGCAAATGGAAGAAATAATGAAGTAAAAGAGCTGAACAGAAGATTTCGAAGAGCAGCTTGAGAAGACAAAGTAAAGTATTGTAATGACACGTGCAAAGACCTGGAGTTAGAAAACCAAAAGGGAAGAACACACTCGGCATTTCTCAAGCTGAAAGAACTGAAGAAAAAATTCAAGCTTCCAGTTGAAATTTTGAAAGATTCTACGGGGAAAATGTTAAACAACACAGGAAGCAACAAAAGAAGATGGAAGGAATACACGGAGTCACTATACCAAAAAAAAAATTGGTCGACGTTTAACCATTTCAGAAGGTAGCATGTGATCAGGAACCAATGGTACTGAAGGAAGAGGTCCAAGCTGCACTGAAGGCATTCGCAAGAAATTACCAATTAAGATGTTTCGACCAACTGATCCAGCGTTGGAAGTGCTCAGTCATCTATGCCAAGAAATCTGGAAGACAGCTACCTGGCCAAGTGACTGGAAAAAATTCATATTTATGCTTATTCCAAAAAAGGTGATCCAATAGAATGCAGAAATTATTTAACAATATCATTAATGTCATACACAAGTAAACTTCGCTGAAGAGCATTCAAAAGTGGCTGCAGCAGTACATTGACAGGGAAATGCCAGAAATTCAAGCTAGATTCAGGAGAGGATGCGGATGTCAGATGGATCCTGACTATGGTCCTAAATCCTCAAGTCTGTGGACCCGGTTTCATGAAGTGTTTGGTTTTGTATAAGAAGTTTTCATTAGAATTATACTACCCAAAGTTTGTGGATTTATAAAGCGGAATTATTGCCACGGTTTTTGCAAAGAATTATAACATGAAATAGAAAAGGTGTTTGTAATGGATGATATTACGATTGAAGTATGAAAAATCTAGCATTAATCTATGGGAAAATATTATTTGCTTCCAAAGGCACTTTATTAATAATTATGGTAATGTTATACATTAAAACATGAGAGAATTTTCTAGTTTTTTACTTGAGAATGGGAAGTCATAAAAAAAAATATATCTTTCACAAACCTATTAGCTCAACTGATTTCATCACTTCTTCGAACACAACTCAGAATGTAGATGCAAGCTAGTCTATGGGCACTTTTATCTTCTTGGCTTAATAAAAATAATATTTTCAGTATTTAAAATATTTACTATAACCCCCATTCATATTTTTAAAAAGATTATGCATACACCTCTTATGGGATGAGATTCTAGTCATAGAATGATAGGGCTCAAAGAAAACTTAGAAATCATCTAATCCAATTACTTTCACTTTAAAAATGAGAAATGGAGGCCAAAGTAAAAATGTAACTTATTCAGGGCCACATGAACAGTTAGTGACTGAACCAGGAATAAAACCCATAATTATCTATCAATTATCGATTATGTTAAACCTTTTCCTGTCTCAAGCAAGAATGATTTTTCTGGAACCTCTTTTTAATTCAGCTGAAACAAATATTTGTTTCTTTCTTACTATGTAATAAACGCTCGGGATAAAAAAATGAGGAACAATGAATAATGAATAAGGAAGACTGAAGAATTGATGCCTTTGAATTGTGGTGTTGGTGAAAAATATTGAATATACACCATGGACTATGGTGGACTCCAGAAGAACTAACAAATCTGTCTTGGAAGACGTACAGCCAGAATGCTCCTTGGAAGTCAGGATGGCGAGACTTCGTCTCAAATACTTTGGACATGTCATCAGGAGGGGTCAGTCCCTGGAGAAGGACATCATGCTCAGTAAAGTAGAAGGTCAGCGAAAAATAGGAAGATCTTCAATGAGATGGATTGGCACAGTGGCTGCAACAATGGACTTAAACATAGCAATGATTGTGAGGATGGCACAGGACCGGGCAATGTTTTGTTCTGTTGTACGTAGGGTTGCTATGAGTCAGACCCAATTTGAGGGCACCTAACAACAACAACAAAGCACTACCAGGTTAGTTTCAAATTGATACAATCACTGTAGGTGGCAATAAAGGTATTGCCTGTGCCCTGAGAAGCGTGCTGTAGGTAAGAATGGAAACAGGATATCAAGGACGTCACAGCAAGGATGAGACATAAAAGGGGGCTAGGAAGGCCATGGAATATGAAGTCCTGGTCTAGGTAGATATTGGTTCATGGGGACCCTGGGGAAGGTGGGAGAGAAGTAATTTGTCTTAATCCTTCCCTGCCTTAGGTACGCCCCTCTCTCCCTTTAGTTAGCCCAGAGAGGTTTCTCTCCTCTTGTGGTGGCCCCTTTCTCTTTCATTCACAATTTGCAGTAAGTGTTCTTCTCTGCACTTCCAAATTTAATAAAGAATGAATAAATTTAAAATAGCCCTTGAACAGTGAAAACCAAAAATGACTATAAGAGGTTAAAAATAACTTTGAACATGTTTAAAAATATAATTGCTTTGGATACACAATCTGTGGCTCTCAGCTGGCTCTGCTAAATTCCAGCACTTTGGCACTTCAGGGCTGACATTCCTCCATTAACTCTGAGCAAAGGGCAAGCATCTTCATTGCCAGTCCTTAGTCAAAACGATCACCAG
Organism: Trichechus manatus latirostris; assembly: GCF_000243295.1. Lineage (NCBI taxonomy): Eukaryota > Metazoa > Chordata > Mammalia > Sirenia > Trichechidae > Trichechus > Trichechus manatus. The sequence goes on along the minus strand of NW_004443959.1, from coordinate 20,659,594 downwards.
ATAGCATACAAATTCTGCTGCACTGATCCATATACTACAGGATTCATTCTGTAGACTCTTCCACCTGACCGTTATTCTAAAACCATTCACGTACTTGTGTGCATATTGGATTTTATATAAAATTAGACAGTTTCTTATTATGTTTTATTTGAGGCAGACTGAGCATCTAAATCTTTGCCCTGTTGGCACCACCTCCCTGCAGGTGTTTGCTTGAGTTTTGGGCACTGCAAAATGTACTCCCGATGGGCCAGCGTGAGTGGATTGGGGAAGCTGCACGAATGATCCTAAATAACGTGAAAAGGCAGGCAGAGCCCTGTTCCTTTCCCTTCCTGGGTGTGCGGACACTTACTTTAGATGATCAATGCCTTCATGCTGTCACCCCTCTACAACTCATTTTCTTTACCAAAAATTAAAAACAAACAAACAAACAAAACACATTGCCCTTAAGTTTGATTCCAACTCATGGCTACCCTGTGTGTTACAGAGTAGAACTGCTTCATAGGGTTTTCTTGGCTGTAATGTTATGGAAGCAGATCACCAGGCTTTTCTTCCGTGGTGCAGCTGGGTGGGTTTGAGCTTAGCAGCTGAGTGCAGACTGTGTCACCTGGGACCATTTATTGAAATTAAACTTGTATTTTTCCTTCTTTTTTAACAAGAGAAGCTGCAAGCTATATCACAGATTGCACTAGGATAGAAGGCTGCTGGAATCATTAATGGTAGCTTTATTTAGAAAGATAGCCTCAGGGTAAATAAAACAAATTGTCTTTGGGAGGGGGAGACTTAAAGAAAAGCCTGCCACTTCAAGGGAAGTTGGTCAAAGAGGGGAGGAGACATGGCACATGGGCAGTTGTTCCCCACATTTAACCCCAGAGATGCCAGAAAGGAGATAAGAAAGTTCATAAACTCGGAGTCCTTCTTAGCAACTGAAACAAAATCTGTGATATACTTCTGAAGTACTGAACATGGTTGAGTCTCACAGGGTGGAAATGGCATCATGGAATGGGGTGAGTCTATATTTCCATATCAATCATGTTTTTAATACCTCTTTCTTAAATATGAATAGAAGATCAAAGATTACTAGACATCTTAGGAAACCTTCAACAAACAAACACAAAAACCAATATGCAAATCTAAAGATTTTTCAAGCAGAAGAAAACTTTGGAAAAAAACCTATATATCCTGAAGGAGATTAGCGGTGGTATCACAACCATCAAATGAGAACAAGATGTTATTAAAAACATTTTAGGGGACAAAAATGAACTCTTAGAAATTAAAAACATATACAGCAAAAAGGTAAAACTCAGTAAAAGGGTTGGAAGATATTGCTGAGTAAATCTTTTGGAAGCTAAAGCTAAAAGACAGAGATACGGAAAATAGGAGAGAGAATACCAGAAAATTAGATACTCAGTCCTGGAGATTCATTATGCTAATAAATAAGGGTTCAGAATGAGAGAACAGAGAGAAGGAATCATTGAAAGAATTCGAGAAAAAAATTTCTGGAACTAAAAGTCATGAGTTTCCAGACAATAAGAAACAGCTGAGGGTCCAGCACAATGGATGAGAATTCAACCAAATTAAAGCACAGCACTGTGAAACTTCAAAACACGGAAGAAAGCTAAAGATCCTAAAAGCCAAGAAAGAGAGAGAGAGATCAAATATGAAGGATCAGCAATAGAAAGGTTTCCTATTCCTCCATAACAACACTAGAAATTACAAGGTAATCAAAGTGATGTATCGATACTGGTTCATCAACCGCAACAAATTGCAACAACAGGAATGCAAGATGTTAATAACAAGAGGGATAAGTTTGCAGAGGAGACAGGGTGGAGGGTGAGGGGATATATGGGAACGCTCTACTTTCTGCATAATTTTTCTATAAACCTAAAACTGCTCTAAAAAATAAAGTCTATTATAAAAATAAATAAACAAATAATAAAGTTTAGATGCTTATGACAAAGTTGTTTGAATATATGTACATGAGGATTGTTTTACTATTTAAATATACATATAATATGTATGACAAAGAAAATGCTACATACTGGTAAAAGTTTAAGAAGGTATGACAATCATACCAACAAAACCAAGCCAAACTTGCGGCCATCCAGTCGATTCTGACTCACAACAACCCTATAGGACATAGTAGAACTGTCCCATAGGGTTTCCAAGGAGCTGCTGGTGGATTCAAACTAACGACCTTTTGTTTATCAGCCGAGCAGTTAACCACTGCACCACCAGAGCTCCATAACAATCATAAATATACTAATAAAAATAACCTATGCAATGAAGAACAAACCGTAAAAGAAATTATGAAGCAAATATAACTGAATGACAAGGCATACTGCATGCCAAGATTTGAAAGATTCAGCTAAAACCCTTATTTCAAGAAAGTTATGGCTTTGAATATAAAATAAATATTTATATTATATACAATAAATATTTAATAGAAGTAGATTAATAATTTTGCTCTAGAACGTGGGCAAAGAACAATAGAATAAATCCCAAGAAACAAAAGCAAGGAGGTAGTAAAAATATTAAGAAATAGAGGAAAAACAATAAACATGCTATAACCAGAATAGAAATAGTTGTGAAAGTAAAAGCCTGTTTTTTTTTTTTTAAATAATAATGAGTAAAAATTAAACAAAATCTAAGCAATAATTTTTAATGAGCAGGGAATGCTGAGGAAAGAATACAACGTTATGTTGGTTGTTTTAGTTTTGGAATTGGCTGGAAAATCTATTAATCGTTTTTACTGTGGGTATACTTAATTCTTTTTTTCACTATCAAGAATTTGAGAACTTTGTGCGAGGTCTTATGGTAGGAACTGTAATATTTGTATTGTGAAGTACCTAATTTTTTCTACATTTTTGTTATAAACAGAAAAGGATATAATTTCTTTTTTTTATTTCTTTAAAATTTATTTTTGAGAATACACAGAGTAAAACATATGCCAATTAAATAGTTTCTACATGTATGATTCAGTGACATTGATTACATTCTTCAAGTTGTGTAACCATTCTCACTCTCCTTTTCTGAGTTGTTCCTCCCCCATTAACATAAACTCACTGCCCCCTAAGGTTCTTATCTAATCTTCCAAGTTGCTGATGTCAAGTTGATCCCATATAGGTAGTGGTTAAAAGTGCATAATACTCGAGGCAGACGTTTTTTACTAGTTAAGCTAAACTATTTTTTGGTTTTAAGAAGACTTTAGGGGATATTTTTGGTTTAAATTTTAAAGATTATCTCAGGGCATATTTTCAGGGGTTCATCCAACCTCCATAGCTCCAGAAAGTCTGGAGTCCATGAGAATCTGAAATTCTGTTCTACATTTTCCCCTATTGATCAGGATTCTTCTATAGAATCTTTGATCAAAATGTTCAGTAATGGTAGCTGGGTACCATCCAGTTCTTCTGGTCTCATGGCAAAGAAGGCAGTTGTTCGTGAAGATAATTAGCCGCACATTACATATCCTCCTCCTATTCCTGACTCTCCTTCTTCATCTGTTGCTGCAGGCAAATAGAAACCAGTTATTGTACTCTGGATGGCCTCTTGCAAGCTTTTAAGACCCCAGGAACTACTCAACAAACTAGGAGGTAGAACAGAACCACTAAACACTTTATTAGGACAATTAACTGGGATGTCCCATGAAACCATAACCTAAACCTCCAAATCAAGGAACCAAATTCCATGAGGTGTTTGGTTGTACATAAGCAGCCTCAGCAACTACTCTTTTTTTTCATCGTTTTTGTAAATACATCTATCACACAACTTTTGCCAGTTCAACTTTTTACAGGTATACAATCTCTTGAAAGCACTTACAATAATTGGCTATGCAACCCTACCCTTAATCAATGCAATTTTTCCACCAGTACTCCATAAGCAACGTATAATTTCTTTTATCAGATTATTAATAAGGAAAAAGAAAATCTAGGTTCAAAGATGGTAGTTAAAATTATCCACAGACACATAGCTAGCTATTGATGATAGTATTACTAGTTAATACTTATTGATTGTTTAATGTTTAATGAAGCATTTTATCTGCAAAGAATATTGAATATACCATAGACTACCAGAAGAACGAACAGGTCTATCTTGGAAGAAGTACAGCCAGAATGCTCCATAGAAGTGAGAATGACGAGACCATGTCTTAGATACTTAGGACATGTTGTCAGGAGGGATCAGTCCCTGGAAAAGGACATCATGCTTGGTGAAGTACAGGTCAGTGAAAAACAGGATGACCCTCAACGAGGTGTATTGACACAGTGGCTGCAACAATGGGCTCAAGCATAACAATGATTGTGAGCATGGGGCAGGACCGGGCAGTGTTTTGTTTTGCAGTACGTAGGGTCGCTATGAGTCAGAACCAACTTGACAGCACCTAACAACAACAGTTACATGTAACTTTGGTCTGTTATATATAAGGTCACCATGAGTCGGTGTCAGCTCAATGGGAACTAATTGACAACAGCAACAACATATAGGCTTATAGAGGACGTGAGTAGAGAAGGACACATGGAGTGGGTGGGACTGCACTGGGCCATACAGAACAGGTCAAATTTGGATATAGGGAAAAGAGAAATTAAGATATTCCAACAGAGGAGAACACCCTGTGCTTTGTTCATGAAACAATAAATAGGCTAAATAGGTAAGTCTATTAGAGGGCATTTGATGACAAGTGGAAGAATTTGAGTTTTAAATATAATAGCTTTGTGGTAACCATTTAAATGATGGAATAGATGAGTAGACAAAGGCAGGGAGAGGAGATGACAACGGAGAAATGATATTTTAGGAAGACTAACTTGGCAGCAAGACAGATGATGGACAAGAGAGGGAAAGAACATGGAACATGTTGGGGGTACTACTGCATTTGATATTGTTCCGCTACCGTCTTATCCTTCTTAGAAAGATGGTCATTACATTGCAAAGCTCCACCATCACACCTATAAATTTGGGCCCCTCCATTAATCTCTTTAGATACCTTGCAGGTGACATTTTTGCACCAGTCAATGTGAGACAGTCTGGGCTGAGGGGATTGCAAAGGGGATAGAAAGGAAGGAATGATGTACAGATGGTTTCATTATTGGGGATTGCTAACAGTAACAAAAACTGTGTTTTAGGAAAAGCTCACAGTAAGTTAAGCCAAGTGTGATCCAGTGCAAGACCTAAACTCCATTTATCTTTAATTATCTTTGAATACCATAAACGGTGCTTGTCTTCACTGAATTTCTCTGGACACGTGAGTATCACTGTGAAATTATCATCCAATAGAGGGCCTTCCTAAAATAAATTACTATAATTTCCCATCAAACACAGGGAGAAAATATCATACCCCTTCCCCACAAAAAGAAACATATGTCAAGTCCTATTTTAGGAAAATCCCCGCTTTCTCTGTTTTGCTCCTCAACACCCTACAATAGATCAACGTGCAATCTCCAAGTTTACTAACTTCATCGTGACTGCCAAATTCTCAAATGCAGATAGGTGTTGCTAGGCTACAACAAGAACTCTGTAATAAAATAGGTCCTTTTGCTTTTGTACATGGTCTTCTCTCCTAGGACTCATGGCAACCCTAACTGTGCAGAGCAGAACTGCTCCACAGGGTTCTCAGGACTGTGACCTTGGAGAAGCAGATCACCCAGCCTGCCTTCTGAGGTACCGGGGTGGTTTCCAATTGCCAACCTTTTGGCTACCAGTTGAGTGCTTGTCCGTTTCTGCTATCTGGGGCTTCCTCTCACGGGAGCGCCAAACCCACTGTTGTTGAGTCGATTCTCACTCATGGCGACCCTCTAGGACAGGGTAGAACTGCCCCATAGGGTTTCCAAGGCCTAAGCAGACTGCCGCATCTTTCTCCCACGAAGTGGCTGATAAGTTTGATCCGCTGACCTTTTGGTTAGCAGCTGAGCGCTTTAACCATTGTGCGACCAGGGCTCCCCTAACAGCACAGTTCAGTGATATTTCCTGATTTTACTTTCTTTTTACCAGTCCCCCTCTTGAGCTCATTTTATACTCTTACAATCTCACAATGTTTTATTCCTTTCCTTGTAAAGAAAAAAATTTATTTCCATATTATATACGTCTAAGTAATGTAGAATATATAATTTAGGATTACACATAGCGTCAAAAAAGAGGTGTCATTAGACTCAACTTTAAAGTACAGACAACATTTCAAAAAATATAAATAAGGCACCTATATTCATCTGCCTACAGATAGGTATCATTACCGCTACCCTCTAATCTCCTCCCTCTGTTTTCTGTAAAGGTCTGAGATCTGTCTCAGGTGTACTTCACCAAAGTCAGTGCAACTAAAGATAAGGGGTGTTTTATGCAAGATACAGAATACTTGTCTTTTCTTCTTCAGAGTCGCCGTTTTAACATATGGCATTTACCAGAAAACAAAGATTCTCTTAAAAGACAATGTCAATCAGTAAAAATGTTAATATCTTTGTTGTGTTACTTTGATTGAGTTTTATTTGATGAACACAGGTCAAGCCCCAAATGGGAATTACCCGAATGTAATTACTGGTTATATTACAATAGTTACTGGTTACATGTTTGTAGTTGGACATTTCACAGGAACGGAAATTTATCATTTTAAGATAAACAACAAAAGGTAGATTTCTGTTTCTAGGATCTTTTAGTTCATAATATATTATTTACTACACCTTGTAAGAGACTGAGGAGCTGTGGTGGCACAACGGTTAAGCGCTCAGCTGCTAACCGGAAGGTCGGCGGTTTGAACCCCCAGCTGATCTGTGGGAGAAAGATATGGCAGTCTGCTTCCGCAAAGGTTTACAGCCTTGGAAACCCTATGGGGCAGTTCTGCTCTGTGCTATAGGGTCCCGTGAGTCAGAAATCGACTTGACGGCAATGGGTTTTTGGTTTTGGGTAAGAAGTCTGTAATGCTGTAATGAATTCATACCAGATTTATCTAGGTTTTTAAAAAATAAGAATAGTAAAGCATCTGTCATTATTATCTTACCTCAAACATAGAACTTATGAAACCTGATTTAATAAGAGCTCAGCATCCGTTTTTCAAATCGATAGTGATTTGTAATCCAATTTATCTTTGAAATGTTTTTCTTCAGTTAAACATTTCCTAACTATTATTTTATTATGCTTTTGTTTGATATGCATCAAAGGCGTACCATTTATGGGCTCTTGCTTTTCCTCTGTCGTATTGCCTCCAGCTATTGCATTAATTTTCCTTTTGGTGTTAGTTTCTATTTTTTATTTGGGTTACCAAAGTAGCGTTTCTCACAGTTACGTATATAAGGTTTCATCAGGAGTGATGTCTTTTTCTTGAAATAATTGTATTTTTTCCAGAGTGTTCTTTAAAAATTACGTGTATATAAATTTATTTCCATTTTATTTAAATTGCTACCTTACTTCTCTCTTCATATACTCCCGAAGATATTAGAGGGTAAATTTTTTATATCGCATTTTTAAAAGCAATCTCTTTAAAAAAAGATAAAAATTCAAGGCAATTTTTAATTTATTTTAGGTAATTATCCATGAAAATTTGATCTATCATACAGCTTTTATGGTGTGATAAAAATATTTAAATCTGAGTAATTAAAATATACCAGTAATTAAATACGTAGAGTCTGTTTTTAACCACCTGTTACCTCTGCTAGGTTGTGAGCTCCTTAATGCCAGAGGACTTAGTCATCTCTGTATCACCAGCTCCTGAGCTGGTACAGGATTTTGCAAGGTTAGTTTCCTTTCTTCCTTCTTTCCTTCCTCCCTTTCTTCTCTCCATCTCTTCTCTCCCCTTCCCTCCCTAACTTGCTTCCTCCCCATTCTTCTCAACTCTTTTCTTCCTTCTTCTTTCTTTCTTTTTTTTACTTCTGTCTTATTCTCTACATTTCTTTCTTTCCTCCATGTTGTTGAATGAACAATCATGTAGTCTTAGGTTGTGACTTTATATCTTGCTTCCATCCAGATAACCCAATTTAATATATGCCTTTAATCATATCCTAAAATGTTAAAATATTAACCTGCTGGATTGAGTTGGATGGGGAACTCTAAAACTCTGCAATACTCTAAAAGTAGTTCCAGCTATTGTTTGAAATACTTTGCATTTCATAGTATCCTTGTATGTCTCCTACAGTGTCTTATGAATAAGAAAACTAACATGATCGAGGACATAATTAATGTACTTTGATCATTCTGATTTGTCACTAGAAGAAAATTTGACAGTTGCTTTATATTTCTGCTTACATCGTCATTCTTGGTTAAATCTTACTTGTTTTGACAACTGTGATATAGTTGGTATGGTATGAGAAGATGAAAAAAGCACTCCATACATAAGAGGTGAAGATGAAATAGACCCTCTCAAATGAAATTTTCCATCAATAATTCTATAGCTTTTCCAGAAGTGAGCCAAACCCAATAACAGTATATTTCATGAGAGGCATTTACTTTAGTCACCATGACCCTGTCTGTCTGATGTAGATTTGAGTCATGTGCGTTTGACCTTCAAGAGCTACTCAATACCTAGGAGACCTCCCTCTCTTTTCTCGACTTGCTTTCTTAGAACCAGGAAGTCATAAAAATGAATCCAAACCTCAAATGTCAGAGGTTAGCCTGAAAGTTGGAGATGACTGTGTGTTAAACTTGGCAAAACTTGTTCTCCCATCCTTTCTCACCACCATTCACTTTCTCTAAGGACTCTGGCTTAATATCCTCATTATTTTGTCAGGTGCAATTTACCAAAGTCATAAACACACACGCACGTACACATACATCATCCATATGTCTTTTGAAACAGACTTGAAATCCCTTCATAAAAATATACTCATGAATATGGGAGCTATATTTTTGGAAATAAGTATGTAGACTCCACTACTCATATCTAAGAAGGAAACATTCTTTCTGTAAGCCAGATGAGGGAGAGAAATTTTCTGATTAATCAAGAATATGATAATGATAATTATTGGAAGAAGGACAGGCTCCACTTGCATTTTAGAAGCCAAGTCCAACAAAAGCATGGAGGATGAATCATGGGAAGAAACCTGGGAAGGAGATCAATGGCTAAAGTCACCAGTCAGCCCTCATCACTGGTCAGTTTTTAAAGAATTCAAATATATTAAAATATCTGGAACAAAAATTATAGCATACAATATTTAATATTGCTTTGGTGATTCAGAAGCAATTCAGAATTTTGCTTCAGGGCCTGCATTATGAATATCAGTTGACAATGCACTGTTCTCTACTTGAAAGAAATTTGGTTTATCAGAACTGACTGCATGCTATAGCCTAGGGATGTTGATTCATGTAAATTCCAAAATCTGCTTGAGATTGAGATAAAATTTATCTCTTCCTATCAAAACAATGTGTTAAATATGTAATTTTAGAGGTAATGGTTAATAAAGAATTCCAGATAACAAAAGCCAGATAAATCAGCTTTTATTGTATTTTCCTGACTGTAAGACTATTTTCAATAATTATTTTATACTTACTTATAAAAAAATAAAATATTTAAATTGAAAACAGAGAAAGTCTCTGGAAATTCAGTTTCTTTCTATCAAAGTGAAGAACCATAACCTTTTGGAAGCAGTTGCCTATGACAGATTTTCAGAAGATTGTATATTCTAGTGTTAAAACAAAAATCCCAGTTGCTGTCAAGTTGATTCTGCCTCATGGCAACCTGTGCAACCTCCATAGGATTTTCAATGGCTGTGACCTTTCTGAAGTAGATCACCAGGACTTTCTTCTGAAGTGGCTCTGGGTAGATTCAAACTGCCAGCCTTTCAGTTAGTAGGTGAGCAGTTAAGCAATTGCACCACCCAGAGACTCCTATATTTTAGGGTTAGGTCTATATAATAACAAGACTTTAAGATTTAACATGTTTTACAAGTTAAAAATCTATCTTCAAAACACTGAAAAACAGTTTTAAAAATGAATAATAGAGTAGTAAAAATATCTGTTGTATTCATAACAAAGTGTTAATTTTCATAATATACAAAGAACTCTTGCAAATCAATAAGAAAAATACAGATGAATTCCAAACAAGTGTCAGTTGCAAAAAAAATGAAATCGACTTTAAAAAATAAGCACAATGAGTAGTGTCTGGGGTCTTAAAAGCTTATGAGCAGCTATTTAAGTTAAAACTTTTTGTCTGTATTCATCTGGAGCAAAAGAGAAAGAAAGAAACCAAAGACTCAAAGAAGAAATTAGTCTGCAGGACTAAAGTCCACACAAGACATGGTCTCATCTATCCTGAGACCAGAAGAACTAGATGGTGCCCAGCTACCATTACTGATCGTTCTAACCAGGGGCTCAATAGATGGCCCCAGACAGAATGGGAGAAAAACGTAGAACACAATGGAAATTCCTAAAAAAAAGCCAGACATACTGGACCAGTAGAAACTGGAGGAAGCCCCAAGACTATCACCCTGAGATACCCTTTAAACTTGGAACTGAAGCCACTCGTGGAGGTCACCTTTCAGCCAAATGACACATTGGCTCAAAATAAACAATATTATCTATGAGTACTGTGCTTCTTTAAATAATCATCTATACACCAAATGGTCAATGTTTACCCTAAAGCAAAGATAAGAAGGTAAGTGGAGGAGGCAGGGAAACTAGATTAATGGAAACAGAATAACCAGAAGGGAAATAATGAGAATGCTGACACATTGTGAAACATGTAACCAAAGTCACTGAATAATATGTATAGAAATTGTTAAATGGGAACACAATTTGCTGTGTAAATTTTCACCAAAACAATAAAATATTATATATAAAAAAGTAAGCACAAATGTTTCAGCTTCCTAAAATAAAATAAATCAAAATTAAGATTTTGACATGAGACCATTTTTCCATATCAAATACTTAATAATAATAATGATATATAATTCTAGAGGATGCAATTAAATGGAGAACTTTCTTACACTGCTAGTAGAAATTTAAATTGGTAGATGTGTTTGGAGGTAATAAAGCAAAAGATTTCAAGAGTCTTAAACGTGTTTGCAACTTTCAACATAGTAATTCTACTTCTAGGAATTTATCTTAAGCCAGTAATCAGAGATACACACACAGCATGCTTACAGAGTTATTCATTATAGCATTTTTGTAATGTAAAACATGGAAAATCACATAGATGCTGAGCCACAGGAAGAAATTTTAAAAATTATATGGTAAAAGCTTAAAATGAAATATGTAAAATATAAATATTTTTGAAGACTATTTAAAGACATGTTTAACCGCTTATGACAAATTGCCTAATAAAGAATAGAAAGAAAAATGTATGTAGAGCAAATTCCAATTGCCTGAAAGAATGTGACTGTCTGCCTGTAGGATGTGGTAAAGGTTTAGAATAAGACTTTGGAGTCAAATTAGCTCTAAAATTGAATTCCAGTTCTGCCACTTATTAACTGAATGATATTTTACCTTCTTGAACCTCAGTTTTTTTCACCTCCTACCTATGTCCTAATATTATTATTGTATTAAATGAGATAATATATGCCAACAGTGTTTTGCATAGATTCCAGTATGTAATAAGTATTCACTTATTTACACATTTACAAACCAAGCACTAATGCCAAAGATGAAGAAATCAAAGATTTTTACCAACTTCTACAGTCTGAAATTGATCAAACATGCAATCAGGATGCATTGATAATTGCTAGTGATTAGAATGTGAAAGTTGGAAACAAGAAGAAGGATCAGTAGTTGGAAAATATAGCCTTAGTGATAGAAACGACCCCAGAGATTGCATGATAGATTTTTGCAAGACCAACGACCTAGTCATTGGAAATACCTGTTTTCAACAACATAAACAGCAACTATACACGTGGACCTCACCAGATGGAGTACGCAGAAATCAAGTTAACTACATCTGTGGAAAGAGATGATGGAGAAGCTCTATATCATCAGTCAGAACAAGACCAAGGGCTGACTGCAGAACAGACCATCAGTTGCTCCTGTGCAAGTTCATGCTGAAGCTGAAGAAAATTAAAACAAACCCTTGAGAGCCAAAGTATGACTTTGAGTATACCCCACCTGAATTTAGAGACCATCTCAAAAATAGATTTGAGGCATTAAACACTAACGACCAGATGAGTTGTGGGATGATGTCAAGGACATCATACATGAAGAAAGCAAAAGGTCACTGTTATAGATTTAGTTGTGTCCCCCAAAAATGTGCATCAACTTGGCTGGGCCATGATTCCCAGTATTGTGTGATTGTCCACATTCATCTGATATGATTTCCCTCTGTGTTGTAAATCCTCCCTATATGATGTTAATGAGGCAGGATTAGAGGCAGTTATGTTAATGAGTCAGGACACAATCTACAAGATTAAGTTGTATCTTGAGTCAATCTCTTTTGAGATATAAAAGAGAGAAGCCAGCAGAGAGACAGGGAGATCTCATACCACCAAGAAAGTAGTGCCAGGAGCAGAGCATGTCCTTTGCACCCAGGGTCCCTGCACTGAGAAGCTCCTAGACCAGTGGAAGACTGATGGCAAGAACCTTCCCCCAGAGCTGACAGAGAGAGAAAGCTTTCCCCTGGAGCTGGTGTCCTGAATTCAGACTTCTAGCCTCCTAGATTGTGAGAGAATAAATTTCTGTTTGTTAAAGCCATCCACTTGTGATATTTCTGTTTTAGCAGCACTAGATAGCTAAGACGTCATTTAAAAGACAGGAAAGAAAGAAAGGACCAAAATGAAAGTCAGAAGAGACTCTGAAACTTGCTCTTGAACATGGAGTAGCTGAAGCGAATGGAAAAAAAATGATGAAGTAAAAAGAGCTGAACAGAAGATTTTCAAAGGGCAGCTCAAAAAGACAAAGTAAAGTATTATAATGAAATGTGCAAAGACCCGGAGTTAGAAAACCAAAAGGGAAGCACATCCTTGGCATTTCTCAAGCTGAAAGAACTGAAGAAAAAATTTTGAAGGATTCTATGGGCAAAAAATTGAATGATGCAGGAAGCATCAAAAGTAAATGGAAGGAATACACAGAGTCACAGTACCAAAAAGAATTGGTTGATGTTCAACCATTTCAGGAGGTAGCATATGACCAAGAACCCATGGTATTGAAGGAAGAAGTCCAAGCTGCACTGAAGGCATTGGGGACAAACACGGCTGTAGAAATTGCTGGAATACCAGTTGAGATGATTCAACAAATGAATGCAGCAGAGGTGCTCACTTGTGTATGCCAAGAAATTTGAAAGACAGATACCTGGCCAACTAACTGGAGATACCCATATTTGTGCCCAAAGAAAGAAGATCCAACAGAATGCAGCAATTATTGAACAATATCATTAATATCACATGCAAGTAAAATTTTACGGAAGATAATTCAAAAGCGGTTGCAACAGTACATTGACAAGAAACTGCCAAAAGTTCAGGCTGGATTCAGAAGAGGATGTTAGAATGAGGGATATCATTGCTGATGTCAGATGCATCTTGGCTGAAAGCAGAGACTACTAAAAAGATGTTTACCTGTGTTTTATTGACTATGCAAAGGTATTTGACTGTGTCGATCCTAACAAATTATGGATAACATTCCAAAGGATTGGAATTCCAGAAGGCTCGATTGTGCTCATGTGGAACTTGTACGTAGACTGAGAGGTGGTTGTTTGAACAGAACAAGGGGATACTGTATGGTATAAAATCAGGAAAGGTGTACATCAGGGTTGTATCCTTTCACCATATGTATTCAATCTGTATGTTAAGCAAATAATGTGAGATGTTGGACTATGTAAAGAAGAACACAGCATCAGGATTGGAGGAAGACTCAATAACAACCTGCAATATGCAGATGACACAGCGTGGCTTGCTCAAAGTGAAGAGGACTCGAAACACTTACTGACGAAGACCAAAGACTACAGCCTTCAGTATGGATTACACCTCAACATAAAACAAAACTCTTTACAACTGGTCCAGTAAGGAACATCATGATGAACAAAGAAAATATTGACGTTGTCAAGGATTTCATTTTACTTGGATCCACAATCAACGTCCATGGAAACAGCTGTCAAGAAATCAACTGACCCATTGCATTGGGCAAATCTGCTGTAAAAGACCTCTCTAAAGTGTTAAAAAGCAAAGATGTCACCTTGATAACTAAAGTGCTCCAGTTCGAAGTCATTATACTTTCAGTCACCTCAAATGCATGCCAAACCTGGAATAAGGAAGACCATTGAAACCCACCAACGGCTCCATGGGAGAAATGTGGCAATCTGCTTCTGTAAAGATTTACAATTTGGAAACCCTGTGGGGCAGTTCTACCATGTCTTATAGGGTTGCTATGAGTCGGAATCTACTCAACAGCAATGGGTTTGGTTTTTTGGGTTTTTAAAAGGGCAAAATGCTTAAGCAGACATTATTTATTAAGCTAAACTACTGTTTTGATTAAAAGAAGATTTCAGGGGATATTTTTGATTTAAGGTTGAAGATTTAAAGATTTTCTCAGGACATAGATTCAGGGGTCATCCAGCATCAATGGTCCCAGAATGTATGGATTCCATTAGAATTTTAAAAAGTCAGTTCCATATTTTCCCCCCTTTTGATCAAGATTCTTCCATGGAATCTTCAGTCAAAACATTCTGTTAGGGTAGCTGTGCACCATCCAGTTCTTTTGGTCTCATGGCAAAGGAGCCAGCTCTTCATGGAGACAATAAGACATGCATTCCAGTTCTTCTTCCTATTCCTGACTCTCCTTCTTCCTTTGCTGTTCCAGGTGAATAGAGACCCATTGATGTAACTTGGATGGCTGCTTGCAAGCTTTCAAGGCACTGCACAACAAACTAGGAGGTAGCACAGAAACACTAAACACATATTAAGCCAATTGACTGGGATGTTCCATGAAATCATGTCCCTAAATCTCCAAACCAGGAAAACAAATCTCATGAGGTGTTTTGTTGTACATAATTAGCCTCAGCAGCTACTCTTTTTTTTAAAAAATATATATATATAACAGCACTCACCAATTCCACCTTTTTCAGGTGTACAGCTTAGTGTTATTAGTTACCTTAATCATGTTATGCCACTACAACCCTTAATCAACGCCAAATTTCCCATCACCACAAACAGAAACTCACTGCTTCCCAAACAATTACTCCCCCTTCTCTCCTCCCTCCCACCCCTGATAACCACTGATAAACTTTGGTTCCCATACATTTGCCTATTCTTATCATTTGATGTAAGTGAGGTCATACAATACTTCTCCTTTTGTGATTGACTTATTTCACTCCACATAATGTGTTAAAGGTTCATCCATGTTGAAGTACTACTGCAGTCTTTTTGAAAATTTTCCAAATAACACAGTATAGATTTCTCCATACAGGTCCTCCACATTTACGAGTGTGCTTTCCTAAATATTTTATCATTTTTGTTTCTCCCACTCCCTGGAGTTAACATACTACTGCTGGCGCTATTCCAGCCCTCACACATTCGACAATTATTCCCTATCTAAGTTTTTGCTTGAGATTGCCACCCTTTGAATAGACAAAGAAAGATTGAGGGGGACAAGGAATAGGTAGTGTGGTAATATTCTGACCTCCGTGAGAACATCATAAATATTATAGAGCAATGAGTAACTGTTTTCAAGATAGTAAATCATCTGGGTTTTTAATTTGGGGGAAAATTTTGTAAGGGTTTCCAAGTTTCCTCTTTTCCCTTTTGGAGAAGGGGCCCTCGGTTGTGTGACACAAGGTTTGGGCATATTTTCTTTAATCCGGCTTCCTTTTTCATACAACGAGAAAAGATTCTGCACAGTTTATGCTTTTATGTTGTGAACCAGGCTTAGTTTTTGGTGTTGTATGTTTTCATCTCCTCTCTTTATTTGTGGTTTAGTGAAAGATGGAAGATACATTCGGGATGCTTGAGAGTTGTCATAACTATATTTAGATGATCTCTTTAAAATTTGAGATTGCTGCTTCTCCTTGCTTTCTTCTGTCCACACCCTTTCTAATTTGTTTGGGGGTAGGAGAAGTTGGAAGAGGAAAAGAAAATTAATTCTGTCAAAATTCTATTTATACTTAGGGCAACATGTTGGTATCTGATTTTCTGCCAATTGTCAATTTATATGACTGAAATTAAATCCTTTAAATATTTTAGTGTATAGAGATTTTAGTGTGTAGGAGCAGTGACATTTTTAATTCTTAAAAGATAAAGGAAAGACTTTCCCTAATTGTTTAAAATACTCCATAAAGTACTTAGTGAACTTCATCGTTTTAGTCTAAAATTTTGGATTTAGTTTATAACCTAGAAAGACCACGTGAATTTCCACAGATTATGTGAATAAATTTAACTACCTGTGTGACTTTTGGCAAATATGTTAACCTCTATGGATTTCTCATTAAATCACAGATACGGACTGCACCAACTTAGTTACTCAACAGAAGTATGGCTCGGTTACTCTGGGACGCTGTTACTGGACAAATTTCACCAAGATATCTGCAGTTGTATTTTTACCATTCCTGTGAGGACACGTTATGGTCATCTTTCTGGGTCAGTAGGGGGGTGTGAAGGGGTCATCATGGCAGAGTGGCTAAAACACTTAACTGCTAACCAAAAGATCAGCGGTTTGAACCCACCGGGTGCTCGACAGGAGAAAGATGTGGCAGTCTGCTTCCATAAAGATTTACAGCCTTGGAAACCCTATAGAGCAGTTCTGCTCTGTCCTATAGGATCTCTATGAGTTGGAATCAGCTCGATGGCTGTGGATTTGTTTGTTTGTTTTAGGAGGGTGAGTGGGGGACTTCTTTTCAATGCCATGGATCCTGTGGTTATTCCATATATGCCATTGGTTCTCCACTAGAGAGTGATTTCGTTCCCCAGGGGGCATTTAGCACTGTCTAGAGACAATATAGGCGCCTTGGTGACGCAGTGGTTAAGAGTTCAGCTGCAAACCTAAAGGTCAGCAGTTCAAATCCACTACCTGCTCCTTGGAAACCCTATGGGACAGTTCTACTCTGTCCTATAAGGTCGCTATGAGTTGGAATCAACTCGACAGCAATGGGTTTGTTTGTTTTGTAAAAAGAGAGACAATATGCTTGTCACAACTGGGAGGGTGCTACTGTTACCTAGTGGGTGTAGGCCAGAAATGAACATCCTCCAAGGCAGTGAAAAGTCTCCCACAACAAAAATTATCTGACTCAAAATGTCAATAGTGCTGAGGTTAAGAAACTGCCATGTATACTGAATAACTGTGATGTGGTTCTTTGTGCTTTTGATGATTCTACTGTCTGTCGTTTCACCGAACAACTGAAGTCTTTGAATTTATCCTTGATGTAGCTACAAAGCTTCACTTGGTCTGAAGACCATTTCAGTTTTTTTTAAGTACACGTTTTTTTTGTGTCTACAAATACTCAAAGTACATATAATAAAAATGTTTTAGTTCTTCCAGAATATAATGCATTATTTGTTCCAAAATTTAAATACTACACTTCAAAGTGACTCTAAATCCATATGTTCCACATGGAAAGGGATAAAAAAGCCTTTTTCATAAATATTTGTTAGCTTGGTACGTTACCAACATCATATTTCAAATGACAATATTCCCCAGAATTTCAAAGGTTAGTATAATTAGAATCATAGAAATTTCAAGCTGTAATAAGTTTCAGGGATCGTCCAAAATTCTAGATGCTCTGACAAACTTTCTGAAATTTTCAAGATGCAACATCTGAAATCCAAAGGAGGTAAGTCTTAAAAATCTGCTGGAGCAGAGCTGGGACCACTGCAGCTGCTCTGCATCCTGGGGCAGCAGGCTATATTTATCTATAATAGATGATAGAGAGCTAGATGGACAGACAGATAGGTAGACAGATAGCTGCCATTGAGTTGACTCGGACTCGTGGCGACCTTACATACAACAGAGTGAAATGTTACCTGGTCCTGTGTTGTCCGCACAATCACCGGCATGTTTCGAGTTCGCCATTTTGGCTGTTGTGTCAAGGCATCTCACCTAGGGTCTCCCTCACTGTTGTTGGCCTTCTAATTGACCGTTGTCCTCCTCCAGTGATTGGTCTCTCCAGATGATATATCCAAAGCAAGCAAGTTGGACAATGTTTTGTTGTGATCCCTTGGGTTTTCATTGGCTAAATTTTGGATGTAGATCACCAGGCCTTTCTTCCTAGTCTTTCCTATTCTGGAAGCGCCACCGAAACCTATCTACCATAGGTGATCCTGCTGGTATTTGAAATACCGGTGGCATAGCTTCCAGCATCACAGCAACAACCAAGTTACTACAGTGCAACGAACTGACAGATGGGTGATGGTTATCTGTAATGAGCTATTTCATTTGTTCCCTTGTGGGAAAAACATTTTTTTAATTTTTTTTTATTGTACTTTAGGTGAAGGTTTACAGAACAAATGTTTTCTCATTAAACAGTAGTACACATATTGTTTTATGACATTGGTTAACAACCCCAGGACATGTCAACATGCTCCCTTCTCAGCCTTGGAGGACCTTCTTTTTTTTCTGGTGAAAATATACGTAGCCAAAGATACACCATTTCAAAAATTTCTACATGTACAATTCAGTGAGATTAATTATGTTCTTCCAGTTGTGCTGCTATTCTCACTTTAGATGAAGGTTTACAGAACAAAATAGTTTCTCATTAAATAATTAGTACACATATTGCCCTATGACAATGGTTAAGAACCCCATTACATGTTCACACTGTCCTTACTCAACCTTGGGCTCCCTATCACCAGCTTTCCTGTATGCTTGTGAGAAAAACATTTTATGAAGCAACCTCAATTCTACTTTTTCTAAAAGGAATTTTTTTTACATACTCTCTAAAGTATAAATATCAAAGATTTGACTGTCAAAAAAAAATAGCACTTTGCATCAGAATGCAGTAAAATAAGGAGCCATGCAGTAACATGGATTTTTATTATAAGGATTAGCATGTAACAACTGCATAGAAAGAGAGTCCCGACAGATGAACGATA
Source organism: Trichechus manatus latirostris (assembly GCF_000243295.1). Classification (NCBI taxonomy): domain Eukaryota; kingdom Metazoa; phylum Chordata; class Mammalia; order Sirenia; family Trichechidae; genus Trichechus; species Trichechus manatus. The sequence goes on along the minus strand of NW_004443959.1, from coordinate 20,640,689 downwards.
AGCTCATGTAAGAGATATTAATAATAGGTATTAATAGTTTAACAGTGTCATTACGTTGACTTATTCTACTGTGTTAGTATGTTTCTGTGCTTGTCATTGAATCCTGTACTTACTTCTGAGTATCATCTACATCCACTGAAAAAAACGAAAACCAAACCCGTTGCCGTCAAGTCAATTTCAACTCATAGTGACCTTATAGGATGAGTAGAACTACCCCATAGGGTTCCCAAGGCTGTAAATCTTTATGGAAGCAGACTGCTACATCTTTCTCCTGAGGAGTGACTGGTGGGTTCGAATCACCCACCTTTTAGTTAGTAGCCGAGCGCTTTAACTACTGCACCACTAGGCTCCTATTACATCCACTAGGTACTGAATATACAATGGGGAGTGAAACAGACAGTCCTCTACCTCATGGAGTTTACAACCTAATGACAGAAGACATTCCATGAACAAAGCCAAAGATCAATATATAATTCCAAAATGTGAAAAGGGCTAGGTGTAAAAAGAAAATAGTACTATTAGAGGAACTAATTGGGGTGCTTAATTTAGATTGAATGGTCAAGGCTGGACTCTGAGAAAGTGGCATTTGAAGGATGAATACAAGTTAGGTAGCAAGAGTGTGTATGAAGACCATCCAGGCTGAAGGAATAGTGAATGTTGTATTGGTTGCTAGAAAATAGAAGATACTCATTCACACTGTAATTAATGCACATGTTATGATTTAATCAAAAATCATAAAGCTTTCACAATAGTCTCATAGACTGAGACTGTTGAGTGTGATATAGTGATAACAACCACAGGCTTTGAAGTCAGACAGACCTGGGTTCAAATCTCCTGCTATGATTTGTTACCTGTTGGATCATGGAACTTTACTGAACCTCTCCAAGCTTCAACTTCTTCATCTGTAAATTGGTGGTGTCAGGAAGAATGATAATTTCTACCGCCAAAAGGCCTTTATAATCACCTACCAGGTCCTTTACTGGATGTAACTTTTTATTTTACTTAATAGTTATTATATTTTGTTATTAATTATTGTTGCTAATCTCTTACTGTGCCTAATTTATAAATTTAACTCTATCATACATATGTATGTATAGGAAAAACATAGTATATGTACGGTTCAGTACTATCTGAGGTTTCAGGCATCCACTGTGTGTCTTGGAATGTATCGCCTGTGTATAAGGAGGAGCTACTGTATTTTTTCTAGAATACTAATTACAGTTCTGTATACTTGTTTTGTTTATTTTCTGTCTCCTCCACAAGCATTAATCTTCCTAAACTAGGGATTTTTTTTTTTTTGCTTTATTTTTCACTGCTAAATCCAGTGCTCAGAAAAGTAGCTGGTATAAAACAGACATTGAATGAATATTTGTTAAAAGAATAAATCTCACAGGGCTTTTGTGAGCCTAAGAGATAATGCATATAAGGTCTTTAGTATAGTACCTGGTGTCAAGTAAGTGCATAGCAAATAGTAAACATTTTTATATTTTAATATAAATTAGCATTTAAATTAAAATTACTTTAATGATGCTACCTTTCAAAATCACATTCTTAAAAATGAGGACTTTCTAGATCAAAATTCCCAATTTCAAAACTTACTATAAAGTTATAGTAATCAAAACAGTGTGATACCGGCATAAGTATAGACATGTAGACCAATGGAATACACTTGAGAGTCCAGAAATAAACCTATACATATACAGCCAACTGATTTTTGACAAGAATGCTAAGACCATACGGTAGGGAAAGAATAGTTTCTTCAACAAATGGCGCTGGAACAACTGAATTTCCAAAGCAAAAGAATGAAGCTGGACTCCTACCTCACACCATATATCAAAGTTAACTAAAAATGGGTCAATGGCCTAAATATAAGAGTTAAAACTATAAAACTCTTAGAAGAAAACATAGGGATAAATCTTTATGACCTTAGATTTGGTAATAGATTCTTAGATATGACAAGAAAAGCATGAGCACCAAAAGAAAAAAATATAAATTGCACTTCATCAAAATTAAAAGCTTTTGTGCATCAAAGGACATTATACAGAACGGTGAAAAGGTAACATACAGAATGGGAGAAAATATTTGAGTATCATCTATTTGTAAGTGTTTAATGTCCAGAATATATAAAGAACTCCAACTCAACAACAAAAAGACTAAAGGAAAACAAAAAGCAAAACGAAAACAATAATTAAACAAAAAATCCAGTTAAAACACGAGCAAAGGGCTTGAATAGACATTTCTGCAAAGAAAATGTACAAATAGCCACTAAGCACATGAAAAGATTTTCAGCATAATTGGTTATGAACCAAACCAAAACCAAACGCACTTCTGTACAGTTGATTCTGACTCATAGAGACCCTATATTCCCATTAATTATTAGGGAAATTCAAATCAAAACCACAATGAGATGCCACTTCACACCGGGCAGGATGGCTATAATAATAGTAATAGATAATGGAAAATAACAAGTGTTAGTAAGGATGTGGAGAAGGTGCCCTCCTCTCATATTGCTGGTGGGAATGTAAAATGGTTCACCAGCTGTAGAAAACAATTTGGTGGTTCCTCAAAAACTTAAATCTAGAATTAACTATGATCCAGGCATTCCACTCCTAGGTAAATGCCCAAAAGAATTAAAAAGTAATGTTCATTGCAACGCTAATCACAATAGCCAAAAGGTGGGAACAATCCAAATGTCCTTCAGTGGACGAATGGATAAACAAAATGTGTTATATACGTACAATGGAATGTTATTCAGCCATGAAAGAATGGTGTTCTGATACGTGCTACAACAAGAATGAACCTTGAAAACATTATGCTAAGTAAAATAAGCCAAACACAAAAGGAGAAATATTATATGATTCCATTTATATGAAATATTTAGAATAGGCAAATTCATAGGGACAGAAAATACCTAAGAGGTTATCAGGGACTGGAGGGAGAGGGGTGCCGGGAGCTATTGCTTAATGAGTACAGAGTTTCTGTTTGGGGTGATGAACAGGTTTTGGAAATAATGGTGATGGTTGTAAAGCATTTTGAATGTAATTAATGCCACTGAATTATACACTTAAAAATAGTTAAAATGACTAATTTGTTTATATTTTTTAAAAAATTAATAAAAGTAGAAAATGAAAGCATGAGGACTTATTAAACACATTAGCAAAAATTCTACAAATATTTACAAAATTTTAACATACATAAAGTAAATATTCTTTAAATTACAGTATAACCCAAAATCAGGTATTTGGGAAATTATTTGGCCTGTATCTGTCTACTGTATTTTTTTCTACTATATAAGGTGAAATTTCCAAAGCTTTAGAAATTTTAACATTTTAAATCAACTTTAGATTGTCTTAACACTAAATATTTTATATATTTAGGAGAAAGTACAGCATAGTAATGGGGGTGGGGCAGTAGAGAAACCTAAAAGGTTAAAAATCTCTACTAGATATATATCTTAGGTCACGTTATTTACTTCTCACTACTACCCCACTACACTTAATTGTGTTCATGCCTGTACATGGAAAAAGAGGCAGTCATTGGAACAGACAAGGGGATACTTGCGTGGTTTAAAATCAGGAAAGTTGTGTGTCAGGGTTGTATCCTTTCACCATACTTATTCAATCTGTATGCTGAGTAAATAATCCAAGAAGCTGGACTATATGAAGAAGAACACTGCATTAGGATTGGAGGAAGACTCATTAACAACCTGCAATATGCAGATGACACAGCCTTGCTTGCTGAAAAGGAAGAGGACTTGAAGCACTTACTGAATAAGGTTGAAGACTACAGCCTTCAGTATGGATTACACCTCAACATAAATCCCCACAACTGGACCAATAAGCAACATCATGATAAATGGAGAAAATATTGTCGTTGTTAAGGATTTCATTTTACTTGGATCCACAGTCAACACTCATGGAAGCAGCAGTCAAGAAATCAAACGACGTATTTCATTGGACAAATCTGCTGCAAAAGATCCCTTTAAAGTGTTGAAAAGTAAAGATGTCACTTTGAGAACTAAGGTGCGCCTGACTCAAGCCATGGTATTTGCAATAGCCTCATATGCATGTGAAAGCTGGAAGGAAGACCAAAGAAGAATTGATGCCTCTGAATTATGGTGTCAGCAAAGAGTGTTGAATAATACCATGGGCTACCAGAAGAACGAACAAATCTGTCGTTAGAAGGGAGGATGGCAAGACTTAGTCTCACATACTTTGGACATGTTATCAGGAGGGGCCAGTCCCTGGAGAAGGGCATTATGCTTGGTAAAGTAGAGGGTCAACAAAAAAGAGGAAGACCCTCAATGACATGATTGTCACGGTGGCTGCAACAATGGGCTCAGACATAGTAACTATTGTGAAGATGGCGCAGAACTGGACAGTATTTCACTCTGTTGTACATAGGGTCGCTATGAGTTGGAACTGACTCAATGGCACCTAACAACAACCACCCTATAGGGCAAATATTGTTTTACCAAATGTCAGAGATAAGACCCTTGCTCAAGGTAGAGCCAAATGAGACATGCTGAAGATTTTTTTTTAACTTTTGCAGTATTAACTTTTTTGTAACTTCCATATTCAGACATCATAGCTTGTTTATTCATAATTCATTCTTTTTTATTGATTTATTTCTTTAAGATTCATTAAACTCATTTTATGTGCCAGAAAGTAGTCCTGGTGGCGCAGTGGTTAAGTGCTCTGCTGCTAGCCAAAAGGTCAACAGTTCGAACCCACCCGCTGCTCCTTGGGAGAAAGATGTAGCAGTCTGCTTCCATAAAGATTACAGCTTTGGAAACCCTATGGGACAGTTCTACTCTGTCCTATAGGGTCGCTATAGGCTCACTATGAGTTGAAATCAACTTGACAGCAACGGGTATGTGCCAGAAAGGAGTCCCTGGCTGGCACAAATGGTTTTGTGCTCAGCTACTAACTGAAAAGTTGGCCGTTCAAATCCACTCAGAAGCGTCCCAGAAGAAAGACCTGACGATCTACTTCCTAAAGATCATAGTCATCGAAAACCCTACACACCGTTCTGCTCTGAAACACTTGGGGGTGCTGTGAGTCAGTATCAACTTAATGGCAACTAGTCTATATGCCAGGCACTGTGCCAGGCATTGGGGAGATTTGGTACAAGCCACCCAGGTATTGTCCAGTGGAGAGTAGATGAGAACAGTTCACTAAGTTAAGCACTGAAATGTGAGATTACTTCTTAGCAATGTAATTCTATTACCTGCTGGGAAACACCATTTCAGCCTTCCAAAATGCTGCCTTTCGTTGGACAAAAGCCAGAAAACAATGCCTTTTAACGTTGCTAAAAGTGATGACAGCTATATTTTAAAGGTTCTAGGTATTGATATCAGATTGCAGCATTCTATACTCTGGAAATTCATTAGTCTAGAGGGTGAATTGGCAACTCAATTCCTAATTTTCTCAAATTGTTAATTCTATTTTGTGATTTCGTTTGTTTTCCCTTCAGTGAGTGAAGAGATACACTTTCATCATGATTGAGCTGGCAAACATTTTTTATTTTTTCTACTATAGCATACAGCCCCTATCCCCTACCCCGGTTTTGAAAATTGATCACCTATTTTTAAAGCATGGATAACCTAGAGCATTTGGGATTAGAGCAAATGGGCTCGGATGCTTTTTACTCAAATTTAGAATCTATCTAAATTATCAGGACAGGGTTTCAACCTTGAATAATAAGACTATTAAAATAATGTCTCAGAAACTTAAATCAACAATTCAGTTTCCTACAAACTGATATGGCAATATATAACGAAAGACATCAGAAGGCTGCAGAGAGGTGAACGAGGCTGATTGGTTTATTTCCTGATGGATTAGCCAAATATGACTTAGAATATCAGAGATGGGAAGCAAGAAAATGAAGCCCAGAGTAGAGCCATTTTGAAGACTTCCCTAGACCCCAAGCACTATCCCTCACATTACATCAAACATATTAAAATGCGACAATATCAAACAATAAACATATTTGATTAAGAAATATAAATTGAGATGAAATTTTTTATCATGAAAAATTTAAGTTTTTTGACATATATTTAAATATTTCTCAATTTGGATCTTGTAGTTTCTTTTTCATATTTTGGAGTCACTTTTTTAACCTTAAATGTTCATGGCTCTAGGGATGGACTATGCCTGTGGTATGTATTGGATAAAACAACCCTGACCTGAAGAGGTTAAATGTTCGTATAAGGTCATGCAATTAATTAATGGCACAGTGCCTAAACATTGCTTGTTATCAACGTATGAATACAACTCCTCAGAACATGGTTGTGATATAAATGGCTGTTTGACATTTATTAGCTCCATCGATACATTAGACATTGTAGCAAACATAATTTTGAACGGTGATCAATGAGATTACAATCTTAATTAATCATGGAGACGAGCCACAAATAGAAAGTTAGGATCTTTACTGAGACAAAGAGAAAGACGGGAAACACAGCTCACCAACAATGTCTTCGGTAGCCTCTTATTCTTTGCCTGCCGTTTCTAAAGCCCTGGTGAATCTAAAGAAAAATTTGGTGTTACAAGTTACGTAGGGCCAGCTCTAAACAGAGGTTAGATGGGATCCAGCCCAGGCTCAAACCTCTTACATTACTGATGAGGGAACCCAGACCAGAGAGAGATAGAGACTCACTTGGGGTCTGATGGCTGAACTATGACTACATCTTTAGTCCTTCACAGTTCTCATTATATTTTTGCTCATTTACTTAGTTGTTTACTTATATTATCTCAGGCAAGAAAGGACGTTCTAACTTTTTATAATAACATCTTTCTGCATAGGAAGTGTCAGTATGTTGATCTCCAGTGTTTGATCTCCAGGAATGCTCCTATTTGAGAAATTAAGAATTATAAGGAGAATTGCCAAATCTCACAAGGGAAGAACATGACTTGGCAGCTAGGGTAAAACCAGAAGTGAATACTGAACACAAATCTGAGCAAGTCACATGAATTAATGTACTACATTTTGATATTATTATTATTATTATTATTGCCCTGTAAGGACAGAAGCAGGGAGAGTTGTTAGATGGCTACTGCAGGATGCCAGATGATAAAGATGCCATATTCTGGATATGTCTTGAAAGTAGAATCAACAGGATTTCCTGTCAGATTGTATGTGGCGCATGAGATAGAGAACCAAAGAATGACTCCAAAGGGTTTGACCTGAGTGACTGAAAGATGGAGTTGACTGCAGTTCGGGAATGTCTTGTCCGGTGGGGGGTTGTGATCAGAACTTCAGTTTGGGACATATTAATTTTAGATGACTATTAAATATCCAGGAAACCCTGGTGGCACAGTGGTTAAGAGCTCTGCTGCTAACCGAAAGGTCAGTAGTTCAAATCCACCAGGTGCTCCTTGGAAACCCTATGGGGCAGTTCTAATTTGTCCTATGGGGTTACTATGAGTCAGAATTGACTCGATGGCAACGGGTTTGTTTTGTTTTTAATTAGATATCCAAGGAGCCCTCGTGGCACCGTGGTTAATGCACTCGGCTGCTAACTGAAAGGTTGGCCGTTGGAACCCACCAGCCACTCTGTGGGAGAAAGAAGTGTCAGTCTTTTTCAGTGAAGATTACAGTCTTGGAAACCCTATGGAGTAGTTCTACTCTGTCATTTATGGTCGCTATGAGCTAGAATCTAGTTGATGGCAATGGGTTTGGTTTGGGTTTATTAGACATCCAAGTGGAGATGTAAAGTAGGCAACTGAATACATGAGTCTAGAGTTCAGGGAAGAAATTCAGGCTAGAGATATGCATTTGGGAATCATTAAGTGTAGTGGCACTTAAAATCATGCTACTGTATAGCTCTCCCAGTGAGTGAGTGTAAACAAGGAAGAAAAGACCAAAGATTGAGCCCCACAACACCCCAGTGTTAAGTGATTGGGGAAAGAGTTCATGGTATAAGGAAGAAGCAGTAAGGTAGGAGAAAAATAAAGAGAGCATGGTGTCTTGGAGGCCAAGTGAAGCTAGCTTCAGTTCCAGGTAGCAGAGGCTACATTTTCACTGAGCTCTAAATGTTATAGCTAAAAACAAACAAACAAAAGAAAACCAGAAAGCAAAACCCTGCTCCTCTGTTTAACTCCATAAAATTCCCTAGAGTAGCTTCCCATGATTAATAAACTACTCCTGGAATGTATCTTGATGGGCTAGTAAGAGTAAAGTCTCATAAGATTAAAGCTTTTTCCCCTAGAAATTTCTGTTATATGACTACAAAATAGATTCTAGAGAACATGTTTCTCTATGTTGCGAGTAAGTGGAAGACTGCTGATAAAGGAGAAGATGCTGTCTGTCATCAATGCATTAATGTGCCTTAATGGCTGAGGATTGTGTGCCCTTAATTCCCAGTGTCTGAGGACACACTCTAAACCATTTGGGCACCATCAGGATATTTCTTTGAAATTTTATATATAATATTAAAAGTTGGGTGAACTTTCTCATTTACTCCAGAAGAATATTTAAAAAAATTTAAAAATACAAAAACAAAAATTTACACTCTCCCAATATCTTTGAGTAAAGTTGAGATTCCTGGAGGACATGACAAGCAATCTCATGATTTAAGGATCTTCAGCCATACCATTGTGTATCACACATTTTAGACCATGGCACAAACCCAGACCAATAGTTAGCATTATGGTTAGCGTTGGCCACGTGTTCTAACTTCTAAGAGGAGTGTATGTTTGTCTTTTAACTATTTTCCTTCTTTTCTCTATGCTGCCCATAGGCCCTAAGCTATAGATCAAGGCCAGAGTGAATACTGAGGATGTGATTTGGCCAATATGCTAAACGATCATAGAAAAGAGAAAAGGAATCATGAATAGAACTGCAGTGGGACAGATGCCTGAATTCTTTTTTTGAATTGCTTTTCCTCTTGAAGGATCCCTGGTGGCATAGTGGCTAAGAGTTCAGCAGCTAACCAAAAGGTTGGCAGTTCAAATCCACCAACCACTCCTTGGAAACTTTATCGGGCAGTTCTACTCTGTCGTATAGGGTCACTATGAGTCGGAATCGACTGGATGGAAACTGGTTTGGTTTATTTGGTTTTTCTTCTTGAAATTCTACGTACATATGGAGCTCTCCTTCAATAATTTCCATGTCTCTAACTTGTTGAGACTTCTTCCCACACACTACTTAATCCAAAGGAAAGAAGATCTGAGGCAGGCAACTTAAGCTAACTTCTATCTAGATTTAAACAAAACTAACACACACAAAAAAAATCTGAAGACTTACATAGGGCTAGCTTACCCCACAAGAGTAAGGAATATTAAAAAAAAAAAAAAAATCTGGCATCCAGTTAGTTCCCAGCAAGTAAAACAGTGTGCATTTGCTTGGGCTATCTCCTCTGTGCACATTATGTCAAAGAAACTTGCAAATATTGATCCTGTTTATTTTACCTTATCCCTTCACCTTCTGTTTCACCTTGCTTAATCAATGTGATGTGGAGTTTCATCTATAAAATAGGAGTTTCTCTTTCTTCCTGACTAGAAGAAAGATGAGTCAATGGAAACAGGCAGATGAAAATGGAGCTCGTGTACAGATATTCTCATGGCCTTGTTATCTGAAAGCTCAGTTTCTTTTCGTGGTTTAGCCAATGTCTAATGATTCTGCATAGCAGAAGACAGGCCTCAGAAATCCCAAAGAGGATATAATTTCTCATAAGGGTTTATCAGTACCTTTAGGTAAATCTAGCTTAATGACATATTTTGCTTGGTCCTCACAGCATTAAAAAAAATTTATCCCAAAACAGACATGCGTAAGTAGAAAAACATACTTTGCTCATGGTTAGGTAGACTCAACATTGTGAAAATGTCAATTCTACCCAAAGCGATCTACAGATACAATGCAATCCCAATCCAAATTCCACTGGCATTTTTTAATGAGATGGAGAAACAAATCACCAACTTTA